>NW_013671238.1:42646-44589 GCF_000517525.1 Limulus polyphemus
AACTCCATTAACAGATATCAAATAAGGAATAATATTGTTCAGGCAGATTATTCATGTCTTTAATAGCATCATCTGGAACTTCAAGAAAAGCACACATATGAGTTTTCACCACACATCTAATATATATAAAAGCCAGTTGTATATTGGTAACGCAGCGTTAATCTGTGTTATTTAGCAACAAAACCATGACCTGATATTGTTGTCTTAAGTATGTATATAGTACTTAGAATATTCATGAGGTCTGGCTTGAATTCAACTTTTTCAGATCGGTTTACGTTTTAATTCATGCTTATACTTGGCTTGACGTAGACACTTCGAAGCACTTGGCGAGTTTTAAAAACATTTAAGTTAGAGGTTAATTACCATAATTTGAATGTTTTCATTAGGTTTTCTTGTTTGGACGTTATGGGTTAAGGTTTGGGTGATAAGAATATGTTAGTGAGGTCTTAGCCTCCTACTGCCTAGAGTTGTTTATTACCACGGATAACTGGAGCTACATGCATGATCTTAGGATGAAGACGTAATCTTAACATAATAAATCTAGTGTATATAAAAATCACTGTCTAGCTTTTGGTAATCCATTGAAAATTTGTTAAAAATTAAAAATGTCCAGTTAATGACGTGATTAAAATATTATACGGGGCTTTTATAAAACTCCAACACATCATTCTTTGACGGGTTGAACAGGCTAGTAAGTATATAATTTTCATATTGCAGAAAGCTTAATCCATTTAGGCCAACCAATAACTATAAATAATACATGTTTTGTCGAGTTTTTGGATTTGAAATAAAAAAACAAGAGACATGATGACAATTTACTTATGACAACAAAAAAAACAAAACAATAAATACATGTATTTAATGGATTACTACTTACGTTAGTAATAATTTAACGCTATAGCTAGTAATATTGTATTTGGTTAGTTCACATATTACTCAATGTTCGGATTTTACATATGTGTGGGCATGGATTCTTTATAGTAGGTGTCTGTGACTTGTTGGTGTTAAATTTCAACAACAAACAGACAGCACACAATCTACTTGTTTTAAAATAATATATTCAAACCATAGACCTACATTCAGGATGTCGCCTTTTGATACTTGCAGGGCTTGATGTCTTGCTTCCTCTTGTTTTCTTGAGCTCTAGTGGTGACTGCAGATGCCTCATCAGTCTTTTCTCTCTCTAGTTCCTCCAAATATCTACTACCTGGTATTTTTCCAACCACCAATTCATATATTGTTGCCTTCATACACATGGCTTCAAGGTCTCCTAGATAATATAGAGTATCTATCTTTATTTTTGCTGTGGGAAACTTTCTCACTGCCCATTCAATTAAAAAGCCTTTACCTACTGGCATATTGTGATTTGGTGTCACCTCTCGATGCTTGTCACATGCTCCAGTAACTGCTGGCAATATTAATCCATATGCTAACTGGAGCTGATCATCAGCCGTGTACTGATTAATCATTCTTGTAATGGCTGAGACGGCTTGAATGGGTAATGAAGAAAAACTTTAATGTAAGTTTAACATAACAGCAAATGTACAACGTTTCGACAAGGTTTTGTCATCATCAGGTACAGGTAATTTACACTGGTACCGGTATATATATATACAGTATTGAACAAAGAAGTTACATGACCGGAACTGTTGCGAAAGTTAGAAGAGGTATCTAGGCACCCCGGGGTGTTGGTTTGGAGTAGGGTTGTTTTGTTCAATTAAAATGGATTCCTTGATTTTTCGTTTGTTTATGTTGGGTTCTTTGTTTAAAATGACTGTGTTTTTAATAGATATACTATGGCTTTTTGAGTTGCATTGGTGAAAAACATGAGACGGTTTTTTATTGTGTTCTGTCAATTTTCTTCCTGTTTCTACTATGTAGAATTCTGGGCAGTTATTGCATGTTTTTTTGTAAATGACGTTGTTATTGTATGATTCTAAATA
>NW_013671238.1:45157-58691 GCF_000517525.1 Limulus polyphemus
TGTGTGATTCTAAATGATTTTTGTTTATTAACGATTTTAATTTAGGGCCAGGTTTTTGTGAGAATTCGACGTAGACAGGAATATTGTGTTTAATGGCTGGTTTTGTCTAAGTGTGGATAATTCTTGAGCTGGATTCAGGGACGAAAGGTAAACTGCAGTGCAATGTACTGTTGTTGGATTTGTTAGTGTCAGTTTTGTTCGTGAGTTGAGTTTTATTGTGGGTAATGTTGGAAAGCTTTTCAACTCTAGCTGGTGGAAATTTATTGGTGTGAATAAAGGAATGCTTTAAGTGGTTAATTTCTTCATTTATGTAGTCCGTTGAACAGAGTCTTGTGGCTGTGTTTATGAGGTTTTTAAGTGTATTTATTTTTTGTGTGGTGTCATGAGCGGAATTCCAGGGGATGTAGAGACCAGTGTGTGTGTTTTTAAGTTTATCAGTTATTGTCTTAATAAAGTGAGTTGTAGGATCATGTGAGAGTTTTTTTGTGTCCTCTAGTTGCCGGTTAACTTCC
Organism: Limulus polyphemus; assembly: GCF_000517525.1. Taxonomy (NCBI): domain Eukaryota; kingdom Metazoa; phylum Arthropoda; class Merostomata; order Xiphosura; family Limulidae; genus Limulus; species Limulus polyphemus. The sequence continues at coordinate 45,670 of NW_013671238.1, forward strand.
ATGATATAGTCATATTTGTTAAGGACAACAATATCTCCATCCTTGTCTGCTGGCTTTATTATGGTATTGTTGTTCCATTTAAGATTGTTTAAAGCACTTCTTTCATATTGGTTAATATTATTATGACATTGCTTGGAAGATATTAAGATCTGTATTATGTCATTTTCTACTGCTTTAATATAACTCTCTAAATGTGGTTCTCTGCTTGGTGGAGGTGTCCATAAAGACTTTTCTTTAAAGTTCGGTGAATGTTGATTTTCAGTAGGGTGGGTTTGTCGTGAAAAAATTCGCGAAGTCTTAGTTTGCTAGAGAATTCAAGCAGGTCAGAAAAAAGTTCGGGCTCATTAACATAGCTGTTGTTTGGGCAGAAGCTGAGAAGAAGCCCGAGTTCTGCTTCAGAGAGAGTTATGTCTGAAAGATTAAGAATGTTGGAGATATGTCGGAAGTGTTCATCGTTATGTGTACGTTTTATGAGGTCACTGTTATTTTCAACAGATTTGTTAGTTTGAGAAGGCTTATGTGTATTAGAAGATGAAGTGTCTTTAAACGTTTTTTAGGCTGTTCATTGTGAGATAAAGGGATTTTGGTAGTTTTATGGTAGTTTCTTTAGGACAGAGAAGAGGGTTCGAATAAGTGTTGTTAGAAGCACTTTTTGAATTGGTGTTATTGGTAGGAGGCTGATTTTTGTTATTGTGAGATAAAGGGATTTTGGTAGTTTTATGGTAGTTTCTTTAGGACAGAGAAGAGGGTTCGAATAAGTGTTGTTAGAAGCACTTTTTGAATTGGTGTTATTGGTAGGAGGCTGATTTTTGTTATTGTGAGATAAAGGAATTTTGGTAGTTTTATGGTAGTTTCTTTAGGACAGAGTAGAGGGTTTGAAAGAGTGTTGTTAGAAGCACTTTTTGAATTGGTGTTATTGGTAGGAGGCTGATTTTTGTTATTCTTTTTGAGAAGGAATGTATCAGTTCTCTTTGTAAATTTCATGAACTTCCCAATTTTTATTGACGTGATCATTTTATTCGATCTTGTTTCTATCTAGCAACTGTTCAGAATGACAGGTATTAATTCATTAGTAAAAGCTGAAAGAAAAGTAGAATTTGATAACCCAGCCATCCTTTCCTCTATGATCCCTAAAAGGCCCTACTCCCATCCCAACGTCTTGCTTACCCTTAGTGTATTTGAATAAATCCTTACTAGTAATTTTTACATTTTCAGCCAACCTTTTTTTCATATACTTTGGTTCCCTAATTTCCCGTTTGACCAACTATTCATCTTCCATGGTCCTTTAAATCTCCAATTATTGTAGTCAATTTAAACTTCGTAAGTTTATAATGCTTCTTTAATCATGTCCTTTATACCATTTGTAAGCTAACTTATTCTATCTACTTGTAGCTACTCCTTTTTCTATAAGGAATATGCCTATCTATAACATTTAAGAACTTATTTTCAAAATTTCCACATTTGACCAGTATCTCCAATCAATTCCGTTGCTCAGTTCATAGGAGATAATTCTTATCTCGTATCTTCGCAATTTGTTTTGGAATTTGGAATAAAAATCTCGTTATTTCTTATTTCCATAAGAAATATCAAATCTAATTGAACAATGATTGCTTGTACCCAGATGTTTCCCAACTCTAGCCTATCAATCATTTCTTTATTAGAAGTTAACAATAAATCTTAAATAGCATTGTTCCTAGTAAGTTTCCTAATCAATTGTTGAAGAAAACCATCCTGAACAGTTTCTAAAAACCAGTCTCCCTCATGACTGGGCTAACATTTTCTCAATCTAAGTGCCTAGAATTAAAATATATCCCATATTTATAATCTCATTAATAGATAAATTCCTTATCTGTGTAGAGCTTCTAATTAATTTCGTCAGTTTCATCTGGGGATCTGTAAACAAATTCAACAAAAAGCCTTCTCCCCTTATAACCTCTAACAAAAACCTAAATAGATTCAACCTCACAGCTGTTAGCTTTGAGAAAAAGTCACGCCTCTGCTTTTTCAGTACTCTGTCCCTATTAAACAACCTATCATCTTGTGTTTCAAAGAAATTTTTATCATTAAAATTGTCTACATTTAACCATGCTTCCGTTATTACCATTATATTAGAATCCTCTGTTCCAGTCAGTACTCTAAGGTCAGCCATTTTATTTCTTATACCTCTAGCATTACAATAACAGTTTAGTCTACCATTAAAGCTACTTTCGTACCTTTTTTCACACTATATTCCTCTATATATCTTTTTTTCTTCATTATTATAGCTCTCTCCACTGTAACCCTAGTTTAAAGTTACCCTTACAGCTGAGTTAATAGTCTTTTCAAACAAGCCAGCCCTTGGCTTATTTAAATGTAAACTATCCATTTCTAAAAGCGCCTATTTCCACTGAACTGACCCCACAAATACACCCAGCCAATCTGCTCTTCCTTACATGTTAGCATAACTTTAGCATTCAATCCTAATGACCTACTTATAATTTCATCCCACAGTTAAATCTTGGTAGTATACTTGACAGAAGTAACTTATGGCCATTTACTTGAATACTCTTAATGCCCGCACTTAATAAATAATAAGTTCCTCTGACCTACCCTTCTCAATATCATTAGCCTCTGTGTGTAATACAAAATTGAATCACTGCTACCACCATTTAATATCACTTGCTGTATCAGGTATATCTTTCACCCCTGTCTCTGGATAGCATAATTTTATTCTTTTCTCCCCACTCCACAGACTACCCCTATCCACATGCCATACTAAAGAATTTTCTATTACAATAATTTTATGTTCTTCATTTTCATCCCTCTCTGTCCCTTTTATTATCCTTCCCTCCTCAAGTTAAAAGCTGAAATATGTTGCGCAATAGAACTTGCTCAGTATAATTAAATCCACTACTACTAGCCTAATTAGTACCGATTTTAACTTCTTGAAAGTCATTATTAACCACTGTATCCTTCACTACTTATAACAGCTTCAGTGCTTTCTTAAACCCCAATTGAGAATATATGAATAAAAAAGTAAGAGAGATGTCAATAAACTAAGATATGACTCAAACATTTGAATCTAGATATACACTGGTTTTTAATACACTTACCTACAAAACATATTTTTCATAGAAGTCAATGCAAATATCAATAATAATTTAAATGTTTTCAAACAATCTTTCTTACCAAGACTACCTAAGAAATTACCCTTTTCAGATATGTGATTTGTATAAAGATCTTTGTTTTTGTAGATTTAATATTTGATAACGCTCATCCTTTCTAGACGTGAGGTTTACACAAAAATGTCATCTATTCAATAAACAAATCCTTGGGCTTCACAATTAACGTTAAGTTTCTACAAAAATGCATCTATTCAATAAACAAATCCTTGGGCCTCACAAATAACCTTTTTTGATGAAATAAACAACTGTTTTTTTATTACCACTATTTAGATTATTTTTAGTATTTATATTATTTTCAGAAAGACCAGACATTGCTTCACAGTTACTGAAAAACAAAAAATAAAGTAAATTATTCTTATAAAGTAAGAGAAGGGCCAAATTTTCCAATTATCAAATCTGCAAATCATTTTATTCGAAAAGGAACAGAATGAATCCGTATACTTGGTGTTGGCCTTCAATTGCTTACTTTTTTATGAACATGTTTGACTAACCTACGGTAGAAACAAACAATAGATTTGTGTTTTTTATTTCAGTACTTTTTATGCTTTATACCTTTGAGTATACTGTACAATACCTACTGGAGTGACACGAAGAATAGTGTGGACGTGTACTAGGGGGTACTTGAAATCGTCATATTTGATGAAATAAGTTTCTGGAATCTAGACTTTCCCAGCTTGCGTTAGTGCATTAAAACAAAACTCTATGCTGATCTCCGTTGTAACATTTCTGTCACAAGTGGTGAGTGAGGAACTTCATACTTCTACAATAAATACAAACTTAGAATATATAAAGAAAAACTAAGAGAAAATGTAATACATTAAGAAGAATACGGAACATTACTGTTAAGAGAGTGTAGACCGTATATTTGAAAAGAAAAATTATCTCTTTTGTTAAACATATTTTAACTAATATCATTATTAAGCAGTTTAATTACCAGATTTCAATAATGTGATTCTAACGAAAAAAATTAAAGTAGTAACAACTTAAAATTATACTGGGTAAATGGTGTTAATGAAATTATTTATTTCAAGATTACTTATAGTGATTAAATCATTAATATATCTTTAAGTTAAAGCAAAAACATCCTGATATATAGTGTTTTCAATAAAGTTATTTTCATAAAAGTAAAGATGTGTAAGTTAACTATACAAGTAAAATAGTTAGCTCCCATTGGAACTCCTATTACTTGTTTGAATACTCCATTATTCAAAATATATTATTATTTTAAAAAAAGAAACTTATTACATCCTTTATATTTTTAGAGGTAAAGTTTCTTCAAACAATACAGAAGGATCACAATACTATTATGGTGATTAATTCAAAGACTAAAATTAAATCTTTCAGAGGCATTTTTGTACATAAAGTAGCGAAATAATTTTAAACTTGCCCACAATTATTTAACTATTCTAAAGTAGGATGGTTATTTTTTATTATCCAAAAATTAATATTCACATTCTTTATTCTGTCAAATGAATTATTAAGTAACCTATTTAATAAAGTGGCTGGTTGTTTTCACTGAGCTTGAAATATAACTACGTTTTATAGAAGATTTATGCAATTTAGTTATAGCATACAGGAAATAAGAATATAAAAAGGATTTGATTTGGAATAATGTTTTTTTTTTACGAGCTTTAATGAAATTATTAATTATTGTATTCTTAGGTTGGTTAACTAGTAATATTAATTCTATTTATCGTAAGTTGTACATAAAACTGTTTACAAATAAACCCGAAATTACAATTAGATTTATCTACGAGAACAATTATATGTTTTTCTTGCAATTGTTGGATCTTCTTTTTTAGTTAACAAAAACGTTATATCTATTGGAAATTGTTTAATAATTTATTTGAGAAAGTTTAAATTTTACTTTATTAAGCACATAAAACTTCCATTATAAAACCATCTAAATGGATAAGATATAAGATAATCGAGTTTCAAGATGTAATAGTTAATATAGTTTTCAACTGATTTTAAAATATTTTGCTTATTACATTTTGTGACAATTCTGTATTTATATTCATTTTTTAAGAATCTCACACAATGGTTTGTTTTTACAGGTTCAAAGTTAACGATAATGATGTTTATGAAAAGTATCAATAAATACATTATGTATACATTCACTTGGTAACGTATTTACTTCATCTACTTCCAAATTATTTAATAAACTAATATTGCTACTAATATTATCTAGTTAGTTAAGCTTTTACTATCATAATAGGAGTTGAAATGCCAACTTTAGGAGAAAGGGCCTTATCACTCACCACCCCTTATAGTAGGATCTTCCTTTTCACTATTTCTTATTCATTTTTCATTTATTTTCTTCTGAGAAAAGTCACCTTCTCACAACTTCCACAGACAGTGGGACGTTGTGGGCTTGGGCATTTATATCTTGCTGTCTTATCTTAGTTTTGTTTTAATCTTTTGCTCTTTTTTCTTTACATGTGAAGTTTTACGAATGGAGGTTCAGAGTGATAAATGGCGTATCTCGACCGCTATGTGGGTCTTACTTACGCAGTCATCTCCAAAAACCATATATCCCACATGATAATTTGTGTCTTTTTGACTTTGCTTTGGTTGTTCAGCGTTTTGATTAAAGTTTGTTTTGTAATATAAATATGTTCCATTTCATCATAGGTTTGGTCTTGCTGTTTGTAGCGCAGCCTTTCCTTTTGATGTAAATATTAATTTAACTATTTAGATACGTATTGATGCTTAGATTATATATTTCTTATTCATATATGTTATGCTATTATTATAAAGGAGAAGAAGAAGGACCAAGTTAATGATGTATAGCTGCCACTTTGTTTATATATATATATATATAAACAGTTTCAAACATAATTAGAGGAGACTAATGAACATAACCACACTTTACCTTGATGAATAAAGTTGTTACAATTAACCTAAAAGTCTATTTACTTTTCTCTCAGACACATATCTTATGCAAACATCTGGGAACATTTTTAACAGCTGGATTTCAATGTGAAAATCATACCAGGCTGGATTACTCTGGGGATGATAGAGTTAGAGGCGTTACAGTAACGTTCACGATGGTTTGGTCTCACGTGAAAATAATTCAAGCTCAATTATATATTTTGAATTGCATTTATACCTTTACATGCATTCAATTAATCATTTTTAATAAATCTTTCCACATGAAATCTTAGTACGGTTGATCCTCTTTTTTTTGTCAATTTTGATCTTCATTATGAATATTACATCTATAACTGAATGATATTTTTCCTAACTTGACTATTTTTGTAAATTTTTAATGTATTGATCATTTATCATTTTTTACTTAGTGACCAAAACAGTTCAAATAGGAAAACGCATCCCGCCTGGACTATGTCACATCCTAATTTTACGTTGTACTACAAAAACTTTTAGAACCCATGGAATTGCAATCATAAGGTGTACACTTCTTCAGTTAGAAGAGTAATAATGAAACTTTTCCTATCGTGTACATATTCAAAATAATAGAATGCTTCGTCAAAAATTTGGTAGTCAGAAGAGAAGCGATATTTGAAACTATACGTCAATAAATATTTGTAATCAATTCACTAAAATAGTCTTTCTTTGCTTTAAAGGCTGAAATGGTTATTATTTTGAATGCATCACGTTTGCACACTTATTCGCTCATATGAGAAAAAACATTACTAAAATTTTAATAATAGGTCTACATTATTCAAACCAACTGTAAACTCTAGGTTGCAGCATTATTTTAAAATGTATCATGTTTCGAGAAAATTCCTTTTCATGTGTTATAGGTTTTGTTTTATCAACAAAGAGAACAAGAAACATATAAATGGTATTTTTTTTTTACATTTTTGACTACCTAATCTGAGATGAAAGTGTTCTATTGGTTAGTGTGCAGGAATACAGATATGAAGGTCTATGGCTCGTGCCCCTGAGGCACAAAATAAATCGCTCACTGCATCTGGTGCCAGTGAGGATATTTGCTTAGAGTAGCTCAAGATTTGGCAGTGGAGTGACTGCCTTCCATCTAGTCTATCAGTTCCAGATTAGTGTAGTTTTGCTCGATAAAGCTTTATCTTACAAATAATATCATCTTTGTTTACAAACAAAGTAATTGATTATTGGATGTAATACATTTTTCCTCATATCTGCGATACTCTTCTCAACACAAATCGCAAAGCTATTTGTTTCTTTATTTCATGTAAAAGAAATTACAGCCAAAATGGCTTAAATATATTATTTTTAGATATTTCATCCTGTGTTAAGCTCTTTCAGGAACATTTATATAAATCTGCATTTATCTTAGGACTGGAATTACAGGGCTCTTGTCTCGAGCACACACTTCATCATAATTTGTCTGGTTGTTTGTTTTTGCTTATTCCTGATGGTCCCTAATTTACAATTATATTTTACGAAATTTGAGTAAAGTTTTGTTGTTGTTGTTTCTTTTCTTCTCCTTAAAACTTTCGTTAATATATTTTTCTTGGCCTTAAAAATTTTGTTTATATTTATCCATTCTTCTGCTTAAAACTTTTGTTTATATTTATCCATTCTTCTGCTTAAAACTTTTGTTTATATCTTTCTTTCTTTTCCTTAAAACGTTAAATATTTGAAGAAAAACTTTAATACAAGTTTAACATAACAGCAAAAAAAGCTGACTACGTCAGTGTGGGTAAAGGACACGATAGATAGTTTGATTTTCTTGATTTTAATAATAGAATCAAAGACTGGTATGTAAATAACCAAAATAGTCAAACTGTTGATATCATTGGCCATTTACAGTCAGACATCTTTTTGCAAAACTAGGTCTTACCTTTAAAATTATTAAAGATGCATTTTGTATTATATCGAATGATAAATCAGATTTCAAAGTTGTTCTACAACTTTTCTAGAAAAGTAAAAAAGCATTCCTTCGGTTGTTCTGTCACATGCTAAAGTAAATAGAGTGCAAATCATTTTCAATTCCTCAGGGAACTTACAAGCATCTATCACTAACGAAATTGTAAGTCAAGTACCTACACATCTTGTTATAGGATGTGTTGGCAACGATGCATTTAGCAGATCTTGGAAGATAAACCCATACATTTTCAAACATTACAGTATCAATTTCGTGGCAATTAATGTGAACGAAAAACAAATTTCTGCTCGACCTTTACAACCCAATTTTAATGTTGACCTGTATGCACGTAGCTACAAAACATTACTTGGTGGAACAGGAAACAGTTTCAAGATCAAATAATTGATATAGGATATAATGAATATTCAGAAGGGTATACACTCTTTGTATTTGATCTTATACCCAACCTATCATCTGATGATTCGTACTTTAACCTGGCAAAACATGGAAATCTATGTATAGAAATAGATTTGCCAAAGCTTTACCACTATAACTGTTCTCACCTATGCAGAATTTCAGTCAATTTTAGAAACTGAATAGTCCACAAGCGTCATCGCTGATATTCATTAAGCAATGAACACTGTAGATATTTATTCTATACTTGTGCATGAGAAAGAAACTTGGAGGTGGGCTTGCTAGTGATCAGCTACCTTAATGTGCAGCTGTACATTATCAACTTGGATCCAAGTCATAAACCTGGAAGCCACTTGGTCTGTGTCTTCTTTGGTCGAAATGGAAAAGGATAATAGTTTGATCCCCTTGGTTTGCCTCCATGATCTCACAGCATAAGAACATTCATGAAAATTAATTTCCAAAATGGTAGGTAGTGTAAGGACCTTATTGGACTGAAGGAGGACAATATTATATATATTATGGCTATTACGGATGTAGACACTTATCCGAACAAAAATTATTGTCCAAATTTGGATCTAATAAAAATGTAAATGATATAGTTGTTCATAATTTTGTTACAGAGCAATTTAATGTAACAACACACTTACTAGATATAGCATGTTATGTAGATCAAATATCGAAATCCTTATTGTACAAATATTAATAAACGTTTTTAAAATCCAAGATACTGACTTGCATTAAGTAAAAGATACTACTCGTCTTATATCGTAACAATCTTGTTTGTAGATCATATGATGAAACAAAACAAATCTAATGAAAGTATTTTTATTTGTCATACTGATATAGTATACAGTTACTTAATCTTATACATTTTTACAGAGTAAATCAGATAATTCTTGAATCAGTTCACCACTTTTAACAAAATTAATGGGATTTAAATGCTTACAGTAATTTGCATTTAGTTTACTTGCTCTATCTTGGAACACATCTAATATAATGTTTTTATCCACTTGAGTCAAAGCAGTCCTCAGATATAGCCAGATACCTTCATCATCATCTGAAATCACGCATGTATGAGCAGCTTGACTGAAATCATTGACTTTGCAACCCCAGCAATTCTCCTTTTTAAGCTTTGGTATGACAGGAGATATATGTTCAGTGTACTTCAAATAAACGTTTTTTAAAGTTATCATTGATGCTATTAGATGAAGTTTGTTTTATTTGATTTAGATACGAATCAATAAAATAGACCTGTTCACATAACTGATACCATTTAGACTTTTTAAAAGTAATAAGGCTTGATATATAATTATTAATATTTATATTGGGTTGTAAACACAATAGACATACTTTTTAACTCGTCACATACAACACTAATAATACATTTCTGATTATCCAGACCTAATTCCTCACTGTATTTCAAATGTATAGCCCTAGTCATTAATGGTATTGTTACGGCTCTGGTCGTTAATTAATCTCCCGTATAATTTCTTTCCGATGAAACTTAGCGACACAAGTCCTTTCTTAAATAAAACTGGTTTATTCTTTCTGAATACAACTTTGCACTACACTTGATTTCCACAGTCACGCTATAATTCACAACAAACGACTCACATGCTCGACTCAATGATCAGTCTCTCTCTCTGTTCGCAGTTCAATTAACATTGTTGCCGTCACTTCTTGGCCGTCTTATATAAAATAATACCGTACATCTAGTAACCTCTCGAGGCTTCACGAACCTTCGAGAATATGACGTGTTACTAGGGTCACGTGACCTCCGCTGTCGTAATAGTATCATTTGTGTAAATTCTTGCCATTCAATATGTGTAAATGTTACTCCTTCTTTGGTAGGGTATAATGTGCCAATTCCATAGTCTCTATATTGACGAATGTGTATCTTCACTTCATCATTAAATAGAACGACGTGGGTGTACTTGTCATTTCCCAGTGGATATGCATGACAATATTCAGATGGTTAGTCTCTCCTGAAGAGATCTGATGATGACTAGAAACCTGTTAAGGAAAACAATAGTGAATTTGAAACATCTTAGTTGTTATTAATATATAGTTACTGATTATTAATAACACTGGTATACCTATAAAACAACAGATATAACATTGAAGAGAGCAACATTTTTTAACAAGTATTAATCTCACATTTGTGTTTTCCATAATATAGTAGATATTTGAAGTTCCCACACACTCTCTCTCTCTTGGACTGTTTGTATATAGAATGAAACTAGGTAGATATTAAAGGGCTTTTTATAGCTTGATTAATAGCCTAAGGTTAGGCTTTATAAAACACATGACGTTTTTATGTCATACTTACTAGTGTTGTTGACATGCATGCACTCGACACATTATATGAGCTTGTAGAAATTGGGTCAAGTTTATATTTGTTTACTTCCATTGCTGGAGTGGCTACTTAACTACTAGTGTAAAATAACAAATATATTCAGTCCTTTTCAGCCTCCTATAACTGTGACTAATCATAAAAAAAGATTTGTACAAATTTAAAGACTCATACCATATAAAATAAGGAAGAAATAAAAAATATATATATCTTTCAGTTGAGAACAAACAACATATCCTTCATACTTCAACACCCTTTTGTATGGATATTGATTTTTTTCATCTAATGGAACTAACTTCTTGCCATGGTCTATGGACTGAATAGAGGGTATGTACAGGACCTTGGGGGAACATCTCAAGTGTGCTCAAACATGATCTGTATAAGGTGAGTCCCATTTTATTTAGTTCTCATGAGAGTTCGAGATGGATAACCATATACTACACCCTATTACATATTTAGTGTCAGATCCAACATGAAGTTTGTAAGCAAAGTTTTAACTTATCATCAAAAAGTTATCTACCCTATTCTTAGAAGTATCGTATGGTTTTATAGTGAATTTCAATCCATGTGTACGAAATTAGTGCAAATGATTCATTCTGTCAAAGGCTTACCTGAAAACTTTCATGATTATTTATGGTTTCATAAACCAAAAAACTTTTATCATTGACGATTTTATGAGTGAAAGTGGGGAAAATAAACGAGTGTCTCAACTTTTTACATGTAGAAGTCACTATTTAAATGAATCAGTGTTTTATATTGTACAGAATCTATTTCATCAGGGTAGAGAAATGCGTAATATTAGTTCAAAATCTCAATACATTATATTGTTCAAGAATGTCAGAGACAAATCTCAGTCTAATATTTTAGTGACACAAATGTTTCCAGAAAATGTCAAATATTTTGAAGAAACTTATCAAGATTCAACGAGACAACCATATGGTTACTTACGCTTGAATAGATTTGCCTGAGAATAGAACATTTTCTTGAAGATAAAGTTATAGCATATATACCAAAGTAAGTAAAAACTGATGTTTCACTGAATATATATTCATTTATTATCATCACTGTGACAGTGCTAGAACTAGAATGATTTTATCTGAAGGATGGACCATAAGTAAATAAAGAACTGGCATTCAGATGTTTAGTCATTGGATATATATATGTGTGATTTTGGTTAAACAACCATTTTTAAGTGAATGTCTTTCAGATGTTGATCATCATCAGTGCAAATGGGTGACGTAATACATTCATTCTATTCCATGGAAAACCGGTAATGTCAACCTGTGGAGTGTGGCTAGATTCCTGAAAGAGAATTTTACCACTGTTTATATAAAAGGGAGAGAGAAAGCTGAGATACTGAGAAGTCTGTTGAAAATTCCTTGTTATAATCTGCGGTTGTTTGGATGCCCCAAGGTTAATCAATTTCCAAAAGTGACTCTATCCTGTCTGTTTCGTACTAAGAATTATTATCTCTGGAGTGTGAAAAAGTAGATATTATATCTAAATAGATGTATAAATAAACAGTTTTTATATGTTGTACTTACAGTCTCTTTTCATTTATTCATCATAACACTTAGAATTAAACAACATCAAGAGTTGCTCCATGCATTACCTAAAGCAACACGTAAACAAATTAAAGGAATGCTTGGCAGAGCTAAAAATGAATTTATCTTGTGTATTTGTAAACGTGCTTTAAATGCTTTAAAGGGGTAATATTCCCAGGACGAGCATACCAAAGTAAATACTTAAATGATATAAATCATTATTGAGAGAGTTAGGATAGCCCTAGTGTACCTGGATGATGTCATTGTGTTTGCAACAACGTTTGATGAGGAAATGTACTGGCTAGAGGAAGTATTCAAGCATTTGAAAGCAGCAAACTTCAAACTCCATCCCAAGAAATGCCACTTGTTCTAGAAAGAGGTGCTTTACTTGGGTCACATTGTAAGTGAGCATGGTGTGAAAACTGATCCTGACAAGGTGAAAACAGTGCGTGATTGGCCAACACCAGACAATGTGGGGGAGTTAAGAAGTTTCTTAGGCCTCTGTACCTATTACCAGAAGTTTGTGAAGGACATTGCAACTATAGCTGCTCCATTACCTGATCTGACAAAAAAAAAGCCAAAAGTTTGAATGGACAGTTTCTTGCCAGCATGCTTTCAAGACATTGAAAGAAAAATTGGCCTCAACTTTAGTTTTAAAGCTTCCAAATCCCTCACTGCCATACATACTGGATTGTGATGCTATTAATGTCAGAATTGGAGGAGTGTTGTCTCAG
>NW_013671238.1:59691-66520 GCF_000517525.1 Limulus polyphemus
CTTTGTTGTATTTTAATTTTGTGTTTGTAAATTCTGTACATTTAATTAAGTTATTGTTAATTATCTATTGGTTTAATGTAAGTGGCTATTGTTCGGGATGAACAATACTAAGGAAGGGGCAATGTTACAACAGCAGACGTCACGCGACACTGGGAGTATGCATGCTGGAGTTTCTCGAAGGATCATGAAGACCCGAGTGCATTCGAGATGCCCTCTTTTTAGTATATAAGCCTGTCAAAGAAAGCCAGTGATATATAGATAGATAGATCAGAGATATAGATAATTGAGTCAAGCGAACAGTAGGCACCATAAATAAAGTGTGTGAATCGCTGTGAATTATAGCATGTGTTTATAAAGGCTGTTAAGTTTAAAGTGACTGTGGAAATTCTGTGTGTCACTAAAAGTTGTATCGAGAAATAATAAACTGATTTAGTCAAGAAAGGACTCGTATTGATGAAGTTCCTCGGAAATAATTTCTACCGGGAATTAACAAACAAGGAGACACATAACAATATATTGTAATTGTCACACGTTTAACTAGAATAGAATTTTCATTTTATTCTTAGCAGACTGAAACACTCTGACAGTTTTTCGGGCACTATGACAAAACATGAGTTTTATATATAATTATAGAATACTGTTTTGTAACTTATTTATAAAGTAAAATAATTGAAGAATTATAGTGCTGGTGTGTATTAGTATGTAATAGTGTGTAATAGTGCTAGTTCTTTTGTGTATTTTAAAAAATAATTAAGATTCACAGTACATAAAGTTTTGAAAGATGTAGAAAGGAATATGTAATATTCTTTTCAATGTCACTAATGAACAAAGGTCATGGACATGGTTAAGCTGAAATATCTAGCAGCTCCAGACTGTATGTGTGACCACGTTACAGCCTCCTTACAATCACTTGTCTTGACAAGGCGATTATTGGTTATAATATGTATGATTTGTGAAAGCAAAACATTAAGTGTCCTACAGAACATTGAAAGAAGTTATGTATTCCATACTTTCACAAGATTTGTGTTCTTTTGCCAGTAATCAATGGCTATTTAGAAAATGGACGGATAAAAAGTAAGTCATTAATTTATTATTTTTAATACTAGGTGTTAAAATATATAAAATAAAATACTGTCAGGGTATATCTGTTAAAATCCTACAGACAGTTGTTAAAATAATGGTAATTAAATATATACATAAGTGAAAGTCTGTCTTTTAATAAAACATAAAATAAAGTATCCTCTGTAAATTATTTTATTGTATAAAGTCAAATTAGTAAAAGTGTTATAGCATAATAAACGTTTTATTGACGATGTAAAATGTTCTATAAAGTCAAATTAGTCAAAGTATAAGTTTTTATTATTGTATTATATCGCCGTTTTTAGGGCTATTTAAACCTATAGTCAGGTACTGTATGCATCATTGTGTCATGGTAGCCTAGCAATATGTTCACTGTTTCGTGGATGGTCCAGCAATACATTCTGATTTCTTAAAACAGACAGTTATTAAAATAATGGTAATTAATTGATGTTTTCATGTAATCACGTCCTTAATAAACGTGACTGAAGATCAGATTTCAAAATTGAGAAAATAGTTAAATAATTAAAAAGAATTATTATGTCAAGTATTTTTAATTATATTCATGTTACTGAAAATCTTTAATCACTTGATTGAGTAAGTTTTAGTTTTTGTATTGTCCTTATAGGACTAATTAAATGATAAGGAAATGTAATTTCCTTTTTAGGACGAAATAATCATATATGAATTAGTGTTAAGTGTCCTTTTTTACGATTATTTCATTATAAATGATTTAATTAATTAATTATAAATGATTTAATTAATTAAGTATAAATGATTTAAGTACTTAATTATGAATGATTTAATTAATTAGTGTTAAGCATCCTTTTTTGGATGAATTAATTATAAATGATTTAGCCTTAAGCGCCCTTTTTAGGGCAGGTTAATTAACTAATGAATTAATCTTCCGCATCCTTTCTTTATGATGATTTAATTAACTATCGAATTAATGATTAATTATCGACATGAAGAGACTTGTATTGTGTGAGTCATGGCTGCCTAGAAACACCTTATGTTCTTTGTGGTACTATAACAATCATCCATTATGTTCGTCTGTCATGGCGGCCTAGCAACGCGTCTCTAAGTTTTGGAACTATGACATCTCCATCTTTGATGGTTCTCCCCCTCCCTGAGGCGACATTCTTTGACCAGTGAAGTGCAGGGATAGCTACTTATACTTTCTATAAACAGCATGTTTTTCGTTTGTCTGTTTGTTGATAAGTACAAAGCTACACAATGGACAATTTGCTCATCACGGGTATTGAAACCCGGTTTTTAGTGTTATGAACCTTCAGACTAGCCTCTGGGAGACATGTTTTTCGTTTGTCTGTTTGTTGATAAGTACGAAGCTACACAATGGACAATTTGCTCATCACGGGTATTGAAACCCGGTTTTTAGTGTTATGAACCTTCAGACTAGCCTCT
The DNA here is from genome assembly GCF_000517525.1 of Limulus polyphemus. Classification (NCBI taxonomy): domain Eukaryota; kingdom Metazoa; phylum Arthropoda; class Merostomata; order Xiphosura; family Limulidae; genus Limulus; species Limulus polyphemus. Next base: position 62,194 of record NW_013671238.1, read on the forward strand.
GGGAGACATATTTATCGTCACATATTCAAACTCTAGGTATATATATCATAAGCATCATACTAGCTAAAGGTAATTTGACTTCACAGTTTACATATATATCCATGCATGCACTAGTTTATCTTTATCCTAAAAACTAATTTTTCATATTTAACAAAGAACATCTAGCTAAGCATAAAACACTCCGTCTCTTTTGTCTTTGGTCAACTTTGTGAGGTAGATGTGTTTTTTCTTTTTTCCTCATCTCTCCAGTTTTACCATAAATAGACGACTAGCTGTTTTTTTAAAGTAATTTAAAGTCATAATCCACGATTTAAAACTTGAATTTTGTTATTTCAATAAATCTTTCAGTATGTGTGATACCAGTCTTATTTAATCTGTGAACTTACTTACATGATTAACTAGAACCCTATATACTTAAAGCAGTTTCAGCTATGATGAAAGGATTATAACACGAGCTTTTACACAGGAATGCCGTAAACAAACTAAAGGCGACTTGAACTAGATGTTTTAAATACAATTGTTAGGAATGTGGAAAAGTAGCTCGTAGAATCTATTTGATTGGAAGCTTAGTAATATTGATGGTGTGATAAATATTTAAAGTAATAAGTTTATACTTTGGAGGTTAAGATATAAAACCGACCAAAAGAAAATTATACTTCATGTTAAGATTATAGTTATGCAAAAATGGATTGATTACCTGATGCATTGGGAGGTTAATAAATTTAATTATTTAAAACAGTTGATGGTTAGCTGGAGTTGACGATACTCAATGTTGTCCTAAATTGGTTTGGGTTGTTTCGAATTTGGTGAAAAACTACACGTTAGCCGTTCCTAATTTTGCAGTGAAAGAATAAAGGTAAGGCAGCTAGTAATCACCACCGACCGCCAAATCTTGGGCTATTCTTTTACCAACGAATAGTAAGATTGCCAGTCCCATTATAAAGCCCCCACGGCTGAAAGAGCGAGCATGTTTGGTGGGACGAGGATTCGAACCCGCGACCCTTAGATTGCGAGTCGAGCGCCCTAACCACCTAGGCCATAAAGGTCAATCTTTCGACAGAAACTCAGTTGGAGAATGCTCAGAATATATACACGTTTCAAAACATGTCACTGTTGATGGAATAAACTGTAGGTAACAACGACAGCCACTTCACAATGTCGTTTTGAAAGCACAATATTTCTACATAGTATCAATGTATGTGATTTATAACAAACGATTAATTAGTGTATCCATTTCCATCTGGACATAATTTTTACAGAAAATGTACAACTTGACTTTTTTGACAATCAAAAGAAGTAAATATTTTATACTTGTAATATAGAGTATGTTTTATACACTACCAAACTGTTTTTGAAAAAAACGTTACATTTGTGGCCGGGATTGTTCTACAGAAAGACGTTTATTTACAATGGCGTTATCTATAGAATGGCGTCACAAATTTATAATTCATATATCAATAAAAACCATAAATTTGGGCAATCTTTAATTAGAATAAATGATTTCCTATAAAGTTTAATAATCAGAGGGTAGAATCAAAATATTATCATTCTTAAGAATAAAAAATTCAAACAGTCCAACTGTCTAAAAAAATAATTTTCGTTTGCAAATATTTTGAATTTTTTAAATTTTTAAATTTGGAATTTTGAATGCTTTAGGTTAATATGAAATACGGTTCTTTTCAGGACTATATATTTGTAAAACAAACTAGCGCATGCATTAATATATTTGTGTAAGCCGTTAAGTCACACTGTATTGTATTAACTTTAGTTAGTTTGATGGGCACAATATATATCTAAATTCCGAATGTTTTATGTTAATATGAACAAAATTATTTTCGGGACTACAAAATTATTAATTAAACTAATAAATGGATAGCTATATGTGTAAGTCATGAATTACGCCCCACGTTTAGTCAAACTGTAATACATAAAATATTAATTTTACACATTCAAACGCTTTGTTTAGTAATGAGTAAATGATGTGATATGCGAACATATCACGAGCTTTCTAGTTTTTATTCTGATATAGAACTATTTATGAACAAAATTCAATTTAGTTTCTGCACCATCATGGCGGTTTACATGATCCAGAAAGTTGTTACATTTGCCTTGTTCTAGTTGCTTCATTTATTTGTTCTATTAGCAGGTGACATCTTCTCTGCCTGCAAAGATATTTCAGCGTCGTGTGAAGTGTCTGCATTAATGTGTAGAATATATTCCACTGAATGTATAGTTAACCAATGCTTTGACAGAATAAGAGTCAGAAGGTAACGCTACCGACTGGATAAAGAAAGTGAATTTACATTCAATATTTGAGTGAACTTTCTTTGTTCAGTTCTGCTTGAAATTTTATCGTGACTAGTTCGGCAAAAATTTATCTTGAAGGCTAGAAAGCTGACTAGCTATTCACTTATCTAGCAAATGTGATTATGTTCTTGTTTACTCAGTAAGCACATATATGTATATATATTGTCTAAATAAATATTATTTTCTCTGTACTTTAAATGTGTTTAAATTTGTTTATTCCTCACGTAGCTTAAAATTCAGTGAAGTTATCACTGACCGTAAAATTTCGACCATTTTCTGAAATTGTGATCTTCATTTATCCCTCATTTTTTCAGTTATGTGTTTTACTAATTTTAACGCATTTTTTAACCGAGAAAAGTGCGAAATAGTTACAAACTATATTTACACATAAAAAACCTATACCGTACCTATAAAGACGTTTATTCATTCGGTGATATGAGTCTAACTTTTTGAAAGTAACAATACTTTCTTGACTATCCTTTTATTAAAGACTAATGACGTTTTTATCGAATGCAAAAGAAATGAGGCGTGGTTTATGCGTACATAAACTACATCAAAATAACGACGGTAGGAAAAAATACTAATTATGGAGACTGTTATGGAGCCACCAGAGCGTTTTTCCGTACCTCGGTCGCTTTGGATGGATATGTATAGTATAAGCCCATATATCTGCGTGTATTACAAGTCCTTATTTTCTTTGCTTTATGCCAATTTTGGCGTCGTTGGACTTGTCCGGTTTTCTTCTTTAAGTACATATGTATGTTTTGTCGCAGAGAAAGAAAAGTATGAAGGTCACAAGAGTGTTTTATTTACCTCAGTCGTTTTGGATATTTGCGTATATTAGGTTTTTATTTTCTATGTTTCACACTGATTTTGATGTTTTTGAATGCAGTTTATGTAAAATTTGTTTGTTTGTATACTCTTTACAGAAGCACAATTTTTTTATTATCACTTCCAAACCAAACTTTCACTGTTGTAATGAGATTTCATTTTAAATGCAATACAATAATTTTTTTTTTTCGCTTATCCTGCACGTTCACTAACTCAGTACACATAGAAATATCATTGAGTAAAGTGTTTTTCATACGTGATCCGTATCTGGTATTCCGCAGAATAATCATCCACCCACGTTATACCAACACCCTAATAGAATAAGTCTTATAAATATAATATACAAAGTTATCGAGACTGCAATAGTTAAAATCTTAAAGAAAGTTATCCAAACAAAAAAAGATGATTAATCTCGTCGATGGAATTAGAAATTTACAAATTACATCTAGAACTAACGAAATATTTAAATGTTATATACTTGGATTACATAGACGTTGTTAGTTCGTTTAAACCATTTGTTTTACCTAATCCTGTTTAAAGTCTACCAAGCCGCCATTTATCAGAAGCCCAATTACATATGTTAAATGTGGGTTTGAATTCTGCCATTTCTCGGAATAAAATAGACGTCGAAGAAATTGTTTCAGAAATAGACGAAGGAATTCATAACTTAGATAATGTAGTATTAGATTGTGAACATATAATAGATTGAAAAATAGTCGTGCAACGAAAAATAACTTTATAAATTAACATGATGGTCTGAAATCTATACAAAAAAATGAAGATATCATCGTAACAAAAGCAGACAAAAATGAAAAAAAAATCGTAATTCTTGACAAAATCCTCTAATGAAATAGTACATAAGTTACTGTAATACACAGAGTTAAAAAATGGCCCTACAACAAGAAGTAAAAATAAAATAATGAAATAGTACATAAGTTTATTGTACTACACAGAGTTAAAAAATGGCCCTACAACAAGAAGTAAAAGTAAAATAATGAAATAGTACATAAGTTATTGTACTATAAAGAGTTAAAAAATGGCCCTACAACAAGAAGTAAAAGTAAAATAATGAAATAGTACATAAGTTATTGTACTACACAGAGTTAAAAATGGCCCTACAACAAGAAGTAAAAGTAAAATAATGAAATAGTACATAAGTTATTGTACTACACAGAGTTAAAAATGGCCC
>NW_013671239.1:0-3200 GCF_000517525.1 Limulus polyphemus
AGTCTACCACAAGAAAATAAAATCAACTAGAGACCCATTCCATTAAAACTGTTCTAAGTCTACCAAAATCAAATAAAATCAACTAGAGACCCATTCCATTAAAACTGTTCTAAGTCTACCAAAATAAAATAAAATCAACTAGAGACCCATTCCATTAAAACTGTTCTAAGTCTACCACAAGAAAATCAAATCAACTAGAGACCAATTCCATTACAACTTTTTTCAAGAAAGCGAACAATATTTAAAGTAATCGTATCTTTAACTAATCAATATGATGCTGTTAAGCTTAAATTAAATAAACCCAGATATTAATGTTATTCATTTGGTTGATTTCTGATTGTGACTAGTTTTTTTTTTTCATGTGATTGTATTTTCGTATTATAATGATCCTCTTGAAAGTGTTACTTCAACAATTTGAAACAAAGTTTACCACCTCAAAGTTACTAACATTCAGGAGAAGGAGAGGAGCAAGACTGGTCTCTCTCCTTTAGAAAATGATCGTAAAGTTAGAATAAACTCAAACTCTTATACGTTATTCAAACTTCTGCGCATAAATTGTTTAAACATGTATATAACAAACTGGCCTTTTTTTTGGACGTTCGTTTTGCCCTCTTAGAATCTTGTTTTTAAAGAGTTGTTAAAATAAATGTTCACATAATTATTTATTTATGATATTTCCTGAGTACTAAAACTAACAAACAAACGAATTAAACTCAGTAGATTATAAAGTATTTACAGTATCCCTCGAAAGGTGGCGCCACGAATATAAATGAAAAACATTTACGAAATATTTGCAGTTTTGATAAAGATTTGTTTCAGAATTTTTGTGCAAATCTACACAAGGAGACTAACTGCGCATAACTGTTCCTATTTGAGCTGATAAACCAGAGGGAAGGTATCTAATTAAAAGTTCCCACCGTCAGTTTTTGGGATGCTCTTATCCTTTCGAATAGCGGGATTTGACCGTTACTCTTATGGCGCATGTACGGCACCCAAAATCAAAGCGTGTATTTTGTGGTTACAAATGAATACTGTAATTCTTCTATTTCACAGACAAGGTACGGTGACCACTAGGTCTCGTCTCTCCCATTTATAAAAAAATGGATGTTCGGTAAATATAAGCTTTAGACGTACCATGTATTGCGAAACGGTCTTTACATTTTAATTTCTCCAGTTAAATTTTGAAGATATTTCTTTTGTTACAATAATATTCCAAGTTTGATACTAGAGGGCGCTGTTTGATTAGACCGAAGCAGTAAATAAAACAGCGTTCAACTGTAAATATTTCTCATTTGTTTGTTTGTAGTTATGCACAAAGTTACGCAAAGGACTGTCTGTGCTGTACCCACGTCGAGTATCAAAACCCGGTTTTTAGCGTATAAATCGACAGACTTACCGCTGTGCCACTAGGGGGCTATCTCTCATGTATAAATGTGTCTGTCGTTGTAAACTAAAGATGATACGGATCTACAATAGTTTAATTAATTGTTTTTTGTTGGGATGAAGATGTTTTCTCTCGAACGTCCATAATTATTAGGCCCGGCATGACCAGGTGGTTAGAGGGCGCTCGACTCGCAATCTGCAGGTCGCGGGTTCGAATCCCCGTCACACCAAACATGCTCGCCCTTTCAGCCGTGGGGGTGTTATAATGTGACGACCAATCGCACTATTCGCTGGTAAAAGAGTAGCCCAATAGTTGGCGGTGGGTGGTGATGACTAGCTGCCTTCCCTCTAGTCTTACACTGCTAAATTAGGAACGGCTAGCGCAGATAGCCCTAGTGTAGCTTTGCGTAAAATTCAAAACAAACAAACAAATCCTACTAGTTCAACACCGGTGTTCAGAGATTCTTATCGCACCTGGTGCTACTCTAGCGCTCGAGCACGCTCTGTCAGGAAGCTTGTTATAACCTTTACAGTGTTTAGACACGTGCTCGCCGTCACACGTCGTGGGCACTACTATGACGACGTTTGGTTTAATTTGTATATCCTTCACGATAAACTTGTGCCTATCGCTGCTTATAATTTGTCGAGTCTTTTATTGATTTAATCAGGGGTCTTACGAGAGGGGCAAGAAGGGAATTACTTGATACCAAACGTACAGAAATCAGAAACTCTTCACGCCGCCAGGTGTTACTATTATTGCAGTCCTAGCCACTGGGGGGCCATTGACCTATGCGTATTTATTTTCATTTTGTGCTATAAAGAGGGTCCGTGTTTTAATGAGGGGTGGTCTGGACCCTTCTGGTATCCTAGCGTCAGTAAATCAATAGTTTAATTTAGCGTTAGGTATGTGTAATTTTAGACGATTCCAGAAATCAAACTATTTACGAGTATACTCTTGGACCATTACTAAGTTAGGCCATCATTCTGTCCTCGGGCTCGTGTAGTTTGTTATCAAAGAAGGAAGAAAAGACAAACAAATATTCCGTCTACGTTATAGATACAAGTCAACTCTATCGTCCAACTTACAAAAAAATTCTCTCTGGACATTGTGCACCAGAACTTATCATTCAGAATAACTTTTACAATTATTTTAAGAAGTTTAATTACACTTTTTAATCCCTAACCGCTTATTAAAAATACGTCTGTCAACAAAATCAAAGTTTATTTCGAAGCTATTTGTTATTTTGTTCTTCTTAACCAAAATAAACAGAAGTATGTCACTGGTCATTAGTATAGAAAATTTACTGTTTTGTCAGTCGAAGCCAGATATCCGTTCTGATAAATCTCTGGTCTTTAGTACAGAAAATTTACTGTTTTGTCAGTCGAAACCAGATATCCGTTCTGATAAATCTCTGGTCTTTAGTACAGAAACTTTACTCTGGTGTCAGTCGAAACCAGATATCCGTTCTGAGAAATCTCTGGTCTTTAGTACCGAAACTTTACTGTTTTGTCAGTCGAAGCCAGATATCCGTTCTGATAAATCTCTGGTCTTTAGTACAGAAACTTTACTCTGGTGTCAGTCGAAAACAGATATCCGTTCTGATAAATCTCTGGTCTTTTAGTACAGAAACTTTACTCTGTGTCAGTCGAAACCAGATATTCGTTCTGATAAATCTCTGGTATTTAGTACAGAAACTTTACTCTCGTGTCAGTCGAAACCAGATATCCGTTCTGATAAATCTCTGGTATTTAGTACAGAAACTTTACTCTGGTGTCAGTCGAAGCCAGATATCCGTTCTGATAAATCTCTGGTATTT
>NW_013671239.1:4002-13823 GCF_000517525.1 Limulus polyphemus
CTATCAAGAAAGCATTCGGCAAGGCGATATAAGCGCCATCTAGCGGAAAGCCATCTAGTTAACGGCACATCTTAAGATACCATTGTCTGACCGAATAGTGGGATTTGACCTTCACTTTTATAGCACACCCAAGACCCCATTTCGCGGTAATTGACGCGAATCCTTGGATTCACGGTCTGGGCACGCTACCCGCCGCTCAAGCCAATACTGGACAGTGTATTTAGCATTATACTTGAAGTCACCAACTCCAACCTTAAATTCTAGACTGGTATACTCTATTTTATATCTTAAAGATATATTTAAATCATAAAGATATTAATACGTGTGTGATGGCGTTACACTAGTGGTCAACTCATGATGTTAGTAAGACACGTAATGGTTTACGCATTCGTGGTGCGTCACGCACCAGTTGCACGAGGACGATCTGTAAACAACAGTCACTGGTGCTGACGTCTGGTGTCAGCAGTGCCTCAGATCAGACACGAGGGGGGCGTAATTGGTAAATAAACTGCCCTTGCAAATGTTTACTTTATAAGTCTTATCCACGAACGGCTTATATATACGAAAGACTGTGAGTTTCCTGTTATATGATGTACGTGGAATTCCCTTCACTAATGACAAGTGCTGGTTATTGTTACCGAAACCAACTCTGCAGTGAAAAAAAAAGAATAAAAACTCGAAAAATTGTGGGCAGTTTTTTTATGATGCTTGTACATAAACACCCTCCGACAATTATTGAACTACTCTTGTCTGACCAAATAGTTGGATATAATTACTAATGGTCGCGTTTACTAGAATAAGGTATATCAAAAATAAGAAAGTTCTGCTGCTGTTGAATGCAAACAAAAACACTGTCCCCCCCCCCCTGTTAAAGTACATTATATTTTCCCAATAAATAACTTTCTATCTTAGACTCACCCTCAAAATGTTTCTAACATCTATCTTAGTTTTAACTCCCTCTGATTTTCTTTCCTTCATCTATCTTATTTTCAGACCTCCCCCCCCCCCAAAAAAAAATAATTCTGATATCTATTTAAAGTTTATCATATCACCTTCTTGGGGGGAAAATTACTTAATCCATTAAAGTTTCTTATAAAATAATCTATCAACAAATAAAATCCATTAAAGCTTGCTTAAATAATCGAAGTATCAAAAATGAATTTCAGTTAAATTCTGCCAAGTCGACTAAAAAGTTTATGCGAAATTAAGTCGACATTTTTTGTTGCTGTTTTTTTTCGATTAACTCTTTTCGAATAGTCCCGTTTTCCAAAAGTCACAAATCATTTAGACTTGACATCTTAATTTATTATAACCATCTGTAAAGTCGCGTATCTCTAGAAAGAAAGATGTAATGTGTAGGTTACTAACACCCAATCTACAAGTTTCTTAACCCTATTTGTTTCTCAGAAGCCCCACGATGGCGGAAGAGGTTTCCCACAAAATTTGAAGTCTTTCGGGATCAGAAAGTTAGACTGCGATGTCCAGTCCGAGGCAGTCCGCGGCCATACCTAGTATGGTATAACGACAGCCAACCAGTACTTACAGCGTCCCCTCATGTCGAAATGAGGCGACAGAGTCTCATTATATTGGATTTCCAGCCGGAAGATGTCGGAGTCTACTCGTGTAAAGCCTTTAATGAATTTGGGGAAATCTGGAAAAATTTCACCCTTTCTTTGGCAGGCAAGTGTTTGATCACAACGCCAAAGATATTTTTTTTTACATATCTGTCGTTTTTTAAAAGTATATTTTGATATTCAAAGAGAAATCAAGACTTTTAGTAGACTAATACTGGTTTAAATATAATTTTTAATTGCTAAAAAAAAATAGTTTCTAATAAAAGATAAAAGAGTTTTTGTGAACCGAGGAAAGTACGTGTCAACAGTTATTGACAGGATCAACAGTTATTGACAGGAAAGACTATTAACTTTTGGGAAAAATCGGTTTACGTATGTGTACATCAAATACAGAACTCCAATTTGTAACATTTTATCGTGATTATAAACTACTTTTAAAAGGTAAATTATGTTTCACGTATTTGCCTTATATTACTTAATTTTGTTTGCGCTTTATCTGCAAGTATGTAATATTTATTACCACAAATATTCACACTATTAAAATAATAATTTATTCACCCAGTGGACTCCTCTATTATTTGGTTGTAATAATAAAATTCACGGAAAACTATGGATAATTAATACAAATATTCATGTTTTTATTTTATTTTAGCATTAAATATGCTGACATCTTGTGTCAAAGAATAGAAGCATTTGGACAGGAGTTTTTTTTTTTTTTAACTGTTAGTTTCGGATATACTCGCAAAGCTTCACAAGGGCTATCTTCTCTAGTCGTTCCTAATTTTGAACTACTTTTATCGAATAATTGGATCTGACTGTCACTCTTATAACACAACACATATGACCGAAAAGTACCGAGTGCAATTTTGACGGTTTTTGTTAAAGCACAAAGCTACAGAATGAGTTACCCGTGTTGTGCCCACCACGGGTATCGAAACCCGGTTTTTAGCTTTTGTAACTGACAGAAGCGGTTTTTACCTCGACTTAACGATAGGTTAAAAGAAAAGAAGAAAATTAAAAATTCGGAGTATGAGTTAAAGAAGTTCCAAGTATGTCTGCGGACTTACAACACTAGAAACCGGGTGGGCAAAGCATATATAGCCCATTGTGTAGCTTTGTGCTTAATTGCAAACAAACAAACAATTTCCAAGTAATTAGATTCATAATTCTATTTGTAATTATAGCAGTAAACTTGACATAACAGAGAAGTTGAGTGATTTCATAGACAGGGCTTTGTTGCATTGGTACAGAAGTAACTTGAAATTCGTACCATATATTTCTTACAACACACGAAACCTTGCACGTGTTTCCCGGTTTATTCCATAACATACGTACAACAAAGGACCATTTGGTTCTTGATGGATGCCCTGTTGAGAAAATAATCAACTTTCCTTTTAAACTCCTGTAAAGTGTGGGGCCTCCACTACTGCCGACAACAACTCATTTCATAAACCAATCACCGTATTAAAAAACACTGTCCAGAATTCTGACCCCATAGTCTTGGGTGACTTACCAATCACTATGCCAAAATCGTCTTCTTCAATCACACTATTGAGGAGATTCTATAATTCCGTGTGATCCAAATTAAATTAATCCATAAGTGCTAGTTGCGTTTACCAAATGATTCAACTACTTTTATAAATACTTTTCCATCCTAGATACAGCTAGAAATAGTCAAGAATATAATATCATCTGTAAATTTTTATTAATTTGCAAATTATGCCCCTATTAATAGCATAAGTAAGAAAAAGCAAAGGCCCAAGAACTGACCTCTGAGGCACACCACTAATAGGAAGGGTCTAGTTTGACTGGATTCCATAACTACAGTTTACTTTCTCCCATATAACCACTCTACAGTTCAATTAACTGTCTTCCGATGGCTCTGGACTTATAACGCTGAAATTAGGGTTTCAATATCCGTGGTGGGCAGGGCACAGATAGCCCATTGTGTAGCTTTGCGCTTAGCAACGAAGAAACAAACAAATTAGCTAATCTTTTCCAAACCCCTACAGACGTGATTTACATAGTTAATATTTTGAGCTACATCTTATCAAAAGCTTTTTTTAAAACCTAAATACACCAATTTCACTTTTCTTCGTCCAGATAACAAGTAACATTCTCGAATAGGCTATTTTATCCGTCATAACACAACACGAACATGTAAACCTTTTTTAAACTGGACATTTCACATTAAAAGATCAGTTTGTTTTTTAAAGAATATTTCTTCTAAATATGCAATTTTAAATGTTATTACTATTGCTGAACATCTTGTAAGATCCATCGGTAGGTCAGTGATATTTTTACAAACCTTAAAATCCTGGATTCGATTCCCTGCAGTATAACTCACCGTGTAGCTAAAAGAACAACAATATTAATGCAAGTAAATTAAAAATGTCATTTCAACGAAGAAAAACCATATCATATTATGCAGCTTTTTTAATTACATCTTATAAGAAATATCCATAAAAACCGCTTTCTTGAGCTCAATATATTGTTTAAAAAGTTTGTAGATAACGTTTGGTTTGATTTGAGTTTCGCGCAAAGCTATTCGAAGGCTATCTGCGTTAGCCGTCTCTGATTTAGCAGTGATACAATAGAGGGAACCCAGCTAATCAACACCACCAACACTCTTATAAAGGATGGGGGGGGGGGGGTTAATGGATTTCCTTTCTCTTTAACATTAAGGGCTTGGCATGGCCAGGTGGTTAGTGTGTTGGACTAGCAGTCTGCGGGTTTGAATCCCCGTCCTACCAAACATGTTCGCTCTTTCAGCAGTGGGGGAGCTATATTATGACGGTCAATCCCAGTATTCATTGGTAAAAGAGTAACCCAAGAGCTTGTGGTGATGACTAGTCGCCTTCCTTCTTGTCTTTCACTGCTAAATTAGGGACGGCTAGCGCAGAAAGCCCTCGTGTAGCTTTGCTTGAAATTCCAATCTAACGTTTAACGTAACGTATGTACTTTTATTCTCACGGTCTTCGATCGACACTGGCCATACATTTTATATATTATTTGTGAATTATGTTTAGACTTGTGGCCAAATTTTAAAAGTACGTAACCTTTAGTTTCCGTTTCACGATTAGTTGTTTCACTCAAACTAAAAATGAACTATTTTTACTACGTTTTACAGAAGTTTCGCCAAGTGAATCAGTGAGAGAAAGAGCGACAGTATCGAATCTCCAGTCCGGTGAAAGAAGTACGTATTGTTTTATTTAGGTTTATAAATTATATGTACACTGGTGAAAATATTTTAAATATTATGTTTATGTATAGCAAATAAAGATGTTGTAAGTTGTAACTCAAACAGATTTACTGTCTTTCAACACGTAATATCAGTAAAAATGAGGCTAATTATCTGAGGAACAATTTTCTCTCGTTCTTGGCTGGGCCTAACATCGACTAGAACATTTAATTACCAATCTACTTTCTTAATAGAATTGGTGCTGTTAGTATTGTTACGACATCGAGGTCACGTGACTAGTATCACGCCACGTCATTCTCGAACATTCACGACTTTTCCTTAAATCTCGTGATCCTTCTAGATATAGTGTAGTCTTGTATATATAAGACCGGCCACGAAGCGACGAGGGGGTAATGAGTAATTGAATGTATGCGGAGAATATTGTTGGCCACGTGAGACATGAGTTATAGCGTTTGTTATAGAGCGACTGTTGAAATTAAGTGTATCGTAAAGTTGTATTCGGAAAGAATAAACCAGTTTTATTCAAGAAAGGACTTGTGTCGCTAAAGATTAGTTGGAAAGAATTTGCGGTATCATAAATTTGAAAGGAATATTCACTTTAAGACAAGATTATGCAATATTTGTTATAATACAGAAAATATATACTACATATTAAGTGACATAGATTGTGTAGTGTGTGTTGAAATGTTTTTGTCTGTCAGAGAAGTTGTGATCTTATACATGTGTTCTACCCCAAGGCTCACCGTTTTTCACTGATCCAAAAGGACTATTGAAGAATTTTATTGTTGTCCCTGCTGGAAAAAGTGTAACACTCTCTTGTCCCGCAGATGGGTTTCCTAAACCAAATATAACATGGATGAAAGACTCTAGACCAATTGTTCGTTTTATTGGTAAACAGGTTAGTTGTTGTTAATGCGCCACCTATTTTAGTGGATAAGTGTGATGTATTTATTTTACCCGTATTATATAAGCAACTAACGATAATCACTTACTGATAAATTTTTACGTTGTAGTTTATATTTTTGGAATTTGGATAGTTAAAGATAGACAAATCCTCAGACAACAAATCATTAGATTCTGTTAAAACAGATGGAAGTTTGAAGAATAACGAAACTTTTTTGTACAGTAGTGTTGATGTGTGATATACTCGTATAGTTTGTGCATTAGTTGCTAGTAATTGAAGGTTAGCCCTAAATATGTGGTTGGCAGAAGTAACTCGGAAAATAATTACTCCAGGTGGCGTTTCATACACTTTACATTTTCTTGATTAATATTTATATAAATTGCAATAGAATCTTCCCCTTTGAACAAATAATAAATTAAGTTAGATGGTGTTGCGTACGCTTATGGAATCATGTCACTTTTTTTCTTTACTTGTCTCTTACTAAAACAGTTAAGCTTGCAGAATACTAAACTTTCTATAACAATAAATAAATAAAATATGGTAGAAGAACCTACAGACGTGAGCCATTCATCTGGTCAAATCCTAGGCGATAGTACTTTGGTTTCATTTGACGAAAACAGTATAGAAGATCCCTTGTGAGTTTCTAAGACTAGTTGACAGGCTTAAGTGACAAATGTAAGAAGTGAGAACTTATGAGGTTATTTTCCCGTGCTTACTTTACTAGGAGTTTTAAACATTACTTAAATGTTCATAATTTGGAAAGTACCAGTTAAATTACTTCTTTGTTTCTAAATTCGTGGATCTTATCTCAATGTATAGATTATATATAAACGCTGGAACATGACAATGGATGTTGTTGGGCTTGATGACAGAGGAAATTACACTTGTTTGGTGGCGAACAGCGAAGGTAAAATCAACCGGACTTTTGAAGTTCATGTTCAAGGTAACAACTTTTGTTCTTTAAAAATTAAAGCAGGTCCATAAATTATCAGTATTTTCTTACGTATTGACTTCTTAGCTGTATTTACATCATCATATAATTCATATTTCTTATTTGTTGTTGTTTTACCTAATTGCTGGACACTTACAATATTCTAAGTTGGAAACTAATGTTTTTTTTTTATAATTGTCATTTCTAAAATAGAAATCCAGTAGAGAAAGTATTAATTAGGGCCCATGTAGTAAAAATTTATGATGAAATGCCCTTGAAAGATTATTTGTATAAAAAAGAAAACCTTTTTCTAAACAGAACGTTTAACACGGAGACCTATTATTCGAGATGGCTATCCCTCTAATCAAACAGTGTACGTAGGACAACAGGCAAGATTTGAATGCCGCTTCTACAGTGATCTTCACCCGGACATACGCTGGTTGAAATATTATATGGTGAACGAGTCTTATACAGATCATAATGGAAGCTCTTATGTCAGTGTTGTTGAGGTTTGTTTATGTTTCTGTTCTTAATTAATTGAAGAATATCTAGAATCATAGTTCAAAGTACTTAAATGATGAAAAGAAGTAAGAATGAGTAAAAAGAAGATTGAAATCTTTCAGCTCTTTTTTTTTCATGAAATTGATTAAATGGTTATCACAGCTAATCAAAACCTTTACTGATCTTGTTTTTAATATTTATAAATTATGTGATCAGTTCATTTAGAAATCTAATGATTATACAGTGCACTGTTTAACAGTAAATTATATTACTTGAACTAAACATTTCATTATCTTATAGCCCCACCCCAGTGACTTAGTGGTAAGTCTGAAGGCTTATAACACTAAAAACTGGGATTCAGTACTCATTGTGGGCACAGCCCAAGAGCCCATTGTGTAGATCTTATAATGCACTGCCCTATTTTAACTTAGATATGTAATGTTTTCTTCTTAACTAGTATCAGTCAGTTAAATGTTTTACTGTGTAATGGAAGACAATATCATGGAAGTTATTTATATAAAAATGTGTAATGTTTAAATGGCTGACATACAAAAAATTTCAAACAAGTTTGATTTTCAAACTGGCTTCTAAATTCCTAGAGAAGAGAGGTACCAAACGACTGTTTTAGATTATCTTATTACATTAAGGTTTGAGAAATGAGTGAATGGATATCTTTACCAGAGTATTGTAACGTTTTAACAATTGATAATCCATTGTAGCTTGTATCATGATTTAAGTCTTTACCAGAATATTGTAACGTTTTGACTATTGATAATCCATTGTAGCTTGTATCATGATTTAAGTCTTTACCAGAATATTGTAACGTTTTGACTATTGATAATCCATTGTAGCTTGTATCATGATTTAAGTCTTTACCAGAGTATTGTAACGTCTTAACAATTGATAATCCATTGTAGCTTGTATCATGATTTAAGTCTTTGCCAGAATATTGTAACATTTTAACTATTGATAATCCATTGTAGCTTGTATCATGATTTAAGTCTTTACCAGAGTATTGTAACGTTTTAACTATTGATAATCCATTGTAACAGAGAACTGTTTTATATTATCATAGAAAGACAGTTAAGTAAAGATATCTTATTAATAAAATGACGCTTTAATGTAAGTTCTAATTAACTTGCATGCTTTCCTATGAAGCTGGCTCAACACGGTGAGTAACTGTTGTTGTAAGCGACAAGGTTTGAATATTTTTTTGTATTATGGTTACTAATTATTAATATAACTGGTTATCAAATGTTCATTGCCTTGTTTTGGTATGTGAAGTACTCATATGTTTCAAGGATGAACAAGATGGATCAGCGTTTTAATGTTACTAAGTTAACGACAGTCAGTTTTAGTTAAGATACATGGTAAAATTAGTTTTGTTTTGAGTTAGTTTAATGTTGGACCAAAATATAACGTAAAAAATTATATTGATATCCATATATTTTTTGTTTGTTAATTAATTTCCATAACTATCATTAGAGGTTATTGACAGGCTCGAACCCGATCCTTCTGTACTTTACAGAGCAATACTCAGAACGTCACAGATCCCCAACTGCTAATAATCAATAATGTGACTAAGGAAGATGAAGGCTGGTATGCTTGTCTTGCGTGGAACACCATAGGATTTTCTAACAGAACCGTTTGGCTCTCTGTCCTAGAAGGTAATAATTCTGAATTAAAGCTTTGATATTTACAGTCACTTCTTGTTGCTTGTGTTATTTATGTGCAACAGTAACTCGTAATAAAAACATAAACAGACTATTTTCTACAGAAAATAATATTCTGTTAGTTGCAAGTTTCAAAAACTTTCGTTACTGTATAGATGTGACAGGGACCAATGAATAAATACTCATTAACTTAAGCGACAAACAGCTTTACTGATAATGATTTAAGTGTACTATTTCTTGGACGAGTACTCTACACTGACGTTATTGTTTCCACTCAAGAAGACAGGGACTAAAACTTAATCATTAAGTTAAAGTAACTATTCTAAAATACAGTTGAGTATTTCTATTCATATTAAATTTTTTCACATTTTATTTATTTGGCCTCTATCATATAATAAGTTAGAATACCTGAAATGTTTTTTTTTTTTATAAATTTAGTAGTGTTTAAAAATTCTCTGTGAGAAGTTATTAGTATTATGATTATAATTATATGGTTATAACATTAACAAATTATGTTATTGTTTTTTCTAAAACCAGCCTCTGATGAAGTGGGAGAAAGAACTGGAGTAAAGGTTTCCTCTTTTCCGTGGGTGGTGTTTGTGGTTGTACTCACCAGTGTACTAGTATTAATCTTACTGGCGATAATATTGTGTCGATATCAACTTGCCAAACAACAGAAAAACAAGGTCAACCTACTTACCACACAGAATCACATCATCATCAAAAAGAAGGTTATCTTAGAGAGGCCTGTAAGTTCCTGGATCATGATGTTAGTTATTAGCAAGGGTCACGTTGTTGGTGAAATTCGATTTAAGGTTATCTTAGAGAGGCCTGTAAGTTCCTGGATCATGATGTTAGTTATTAGCAAGGGTCATGATGTTGGTGAAATCGATTTAAGGTTATCTTAGAGAGGCCTGTAAGTTCCTGGATCATGATGTTAGTTATTAGCAAGGGTCACATTGTTGGTGAAATCGATTTAAGGTTATCTTAGAGAGGCCTGTAAGTTCCTGGATCATGATGTTAGTTATTAGCAAGG
>NW_013671239.1:14599-25936 GCF_000517525.1 Limulus polyphemus
CACACACAGCTGTAACAGTAACTATTCTTTCTCTAACTGATTAAACTGTCTTAATCAAAATCTTGAAGGAACCTGGCCTTTTGGAACAGTCTGTGGCACCCCTTGTGAAGATTGACGTTACGCAAGGATATCCGTCATCGGATAAAAGTTCAGTATCTGAGTACGAAATTCCTCCAGACCCACTTTGGGAGTTTCCTCGAGAAAGGTGATACCAGTATTTGTTTCCTCATAATAGTTCAGGCAGATTTAGAAAAGTTTTCACATAAACTGTTTATGGTATTCAC
This sequence comes from Limulus polyphemus, assembly GCF_000517525.1. NCBI lineage: Eukaryota > Metazoa > Arthropoda > Merostomata > Xiphosura > Limulidae > Limulus > Limulus polyphemus. The sequence goes on from NW_013671239.1 coordinate 14,884, forward strand.
ATGCAAATCTCACACCTTTTAAAGTCTCTAAAACAAAATAATAATTTTATTGCCCATAATTATCACATTTTGTCATTGTGTTTCTAATGTAAACAAAGAAATGTCCAGAACATCAATGTTATTGTATCCAAGTAGCTACTGATTTAGCTCTACATGACCAGCTGTGGCAGTGGATTGAGAAATAGAGTACGATCCTTCAGCTGTCCGCGAAACATAATAGTTGCCGTCAGGTTGTAACTTTAGTTACTAGATTTTGGATTTTCCAGTAAAGGTAGATTTTTTATCTAATTTTTCGATTTTGTATTTCACAAGTAACATAACTTTCATCCTGTGGAAACTGGGCACTTTGATATATCAATCAGTATAAATACAACATTTAGAGAAAGGTTTGGGGTTAGTTGGTCTTACTGTACGATAAACAGGAATTCTTTTCTTTAAAATGAATGTAACTTTAATGTGTTTATTTAGTTTTATCTCTGCTTTCAACAGTAATTTTTTTTTACATCAATAAAAAAATACCTTAATTTATCTAATGTGTTTGTCTAAGAACAGTATTTTTTTTCAAGATTTGAAAAGCTTAATTATAGATAATATCTTGTATATGTTTTACACATCTAGCACTGTCTGTGTATAACAGTTGAAATATGCCACATGTAACACTTTCTATGTATAACATTTGAAATGTGCCACATGTAACACTTTCTATCTATAACATTTGAAATATGCCACATGTAACACTTTCTATCTATAACGTTTGGAAATGTGCCACATGTAACACTTTCTATCTATAACATTTGAAATGTGCCACATGTAACACTTTCTATCTATAACGTTTGAAATGTGTCACACGTAACACTTTCTATCTATAACGTTTGAAATGTGTCACACGTAACACTTTCTATCTATAACGTTTGGAATGTGTCACACGTAACACTTTCTATCTATAACGTTTGGAATGTGTCACACGTAACACTTTCTATCTATAACATTTGAAATGTGCCACATGTAACACTTTCTATCTATAACATTTGAAATGTGCCACATGTAACACTTTCTATCTATAACATTTGAAATGTGTCACATGTAACACGCATATTTGTGTCACATATAACATTTGAAATATGCCAAATATGTGTAACCCTTTCACATAAAAGTAACAAAAGTTATGAAGTTTGTAAAATCATAAATGTGTCTGAGATTAGATACAAGTAAGAAACCATGAATCCATTTTAAATATGTGTGTTTTGTTTATTCAGTTAGTAGATGGTCGTCACAGGTTATATTTCTTATAATTTCAGAGTGGTCTTAGGAAAGACTCTAGGTGAAGGAGCTTTTGGGCAAGTGAGAAAAGGGGAAGCGTATGGTTTGACGGACAAAGAAGGTCCAACCGTTGTGGCCGTGAAAATGTTAAAAGGTACTTGATTGGCTGGCTTTGTCGTTATAGAACACGTATGAAAAGAAGCTGGCTCTGATTGGAACATTTTAAAAATACAGTATGTTTATTGGTTATCATCCAAGCAGGATGTGTGTGTGTGCACAATCACTAAATAATATATTGACTTGAATGTATCATTGTACATTCTTTGGTCAAATTGTGTGTGAATGTAATGTGGTAAATAATAATGAGTCATTGTGAGACTGTGTTAATGGGGACAGAGAAAATAATGAATTATTGAGTAGTTAATTGTGAATTGTTAAGTTTACACCATGAGGTGTGCCATAAGAGTGACAGTCAAGTCCCACTATTCAGTTGAACGTGGAGTTACCATAAGAGTGACAGTCAAGTCCCACTATTCAGTTGAACGTGGAGTTACCATAAGAGTGACAGTCAAGTCCCACTGTTCAGTTGAATGCGGGGTTACCATAAGAGTGACAGTCAAGTCCCACTGTTCAGTTGAACGTGGGGTTACCATAAGAGTGACAGTCAAGTCCCACTGTTCAGTTGAACGTGGGGTTACCATAAGAGTGACAATCAAGTCCCACTATTCAGTTAACCATGGGGTATACCATAAGAATGACAGTCAAAGTCCCACTATTCAGTCAACCATGGAGGAGTGCTATAAGAGTGACAATCAAGTCCCAGTATTCAGTTAGACCAGAGCAGTCCAAGTGGTGGTAGTGGCTACTTCTGACTAGCTACCTTCTTTCTAATGTATGTGATAAAAATTAGCATTATTTTGATTGTATATTTATGAACAATAAATGCTAATGTGATTTTTTTTTTCTTTCGAACTCCAAGATGCACACATTGACCAGGAGCTGGCCGACTTAGTGTCAGAGATGGAAGTCATGAAGATGATCGGAAAACACGTGAACATCATCAACCTTTTAGGCTGCTGTACCCAGGATGGTAGGTGGCTTTGTATTTAATATCAACTACTCTACACCAACACTCCTGGTGAGCACTTAAAAAGATCTTATTATGATCACTTTTCTCAGATCAGCATTGCTGTGAAGTATAAGTATTGAAGCAAGAAAAAAAAGAGCTGTAAAACCTTGTGAATTTTACAATTTGTCTGTATATATATTTTTAAAGCACTCATGTTTATTGTATTAATAACATTTTTAAATATGTACGCAATGGAGGTAAAAATTTTAAGATACTCAAATGACCTTCTGGTGGTTTTATTGTCCATTTCAAGCAGCCGAATTCCGAGTTTTATTAATTTTTGTTATTGTAGTCTTATTTTCATGGTGTATTCTTATGATAAAATACTGCTATTTTAACTTGTTTGTATTAATTGCAAGTTTTAAATCTATCTAGGACCACTTTACGTTATTGTGGAATATGCCCCTAACGGTAACTTACGAGACTTTTTACGAGCTCATAGGCCTAGCTCAGGATATGAACAAGCCATTGGTAGTGACTTGAAGCCAAAGACTTTAACTCAGAAAGATTTAATCTCATTCGCTTACCAGGTGGCTCGTGGAATGGAATATTTAGTTTCAAGAAAGGTACGTAAAGTGTTGGATAAGAATTTGTTTTTGTCCTGTATATGTAACAACAGATTCTGTCACAAATGGTTCGCATGGCCAGACTTTGAATCTCAGTGTTCATGGTTTATGTCCCATTGCCACATAAATGCACTTCAAGACCATGGGGTTTGCTATAAGAGTGACAGTCAAGTCCCACTATTCAGTTAGACAAAGAATAGTCCAATCATTAGTGGTGTCTTCCTTGCAGTGTAGAGTTCCAAATTAGGGACAGCTGTGTACAGATAGCCCTTGTGTAGCTTCGTATGTAAAATCGCAGTACAAACATTGTTATAACAATAGTATAAAATTCCATAATTGTGTTATGCAATACAGCTTCATAAAGCAGAACTGACTGCTACTTTTGTTGAATAGCATTAAACATAACCTCTTATTTTAAGGTTTATTTCTCTTTTTGCCTTTTTTTAAACTACTACTGCTAAACGAGTCACTTACGTTAAATAGACCCCATGGTCATTCGTAGATTTAGGGAGAGAGGGCATTAGTTTTATGGGTTAGGTTATCGATATGGTCGTTAGGTATTTAGAATTACTTAAAATTAAAAGTGAATTAATTAATAAAGGATAACTTTCATACACTTTATTACGACATGAAATTGTTTTAACCAGAAATCCAGAGAAACTACGTTGTTGTTGTGATAAGTAAACTTCAGTTTTTCAGGATACCTTGATTATTAAAACTGAAAGCTAAAATGTTTCAAATGTCATTTATTTAAAGAGTTTTTTCAGTCTTAATAATTCTCAGTATTAAGAATATGTCTGTATTTCAGTGTATCCATCGTGACTTGGCAGCACGTAACGTTCTCGTCACAGAAGACAAGGTGATGAAAATAGCCGATTTTGGATTGGCTCGAGACATACATAACATTGACTACTACAAGAAGACCACTGATGTAAGTTTTGTTTCAATCTCAAATTAATTGAAACCGTCAATATTCAAATACATTATTTTGTTATATTTTTTGTATCATATACTCTTTTTGTAAACATAAACTCGTTAATTTTGAATTGCTTGAAAAAAAAAAGCAAGATTTTAAAATGTTAAGCTGTCATTATTTAAATGTGATTGGAAATTTAATGATAAAGCACAGTAATTCTATTACACAGTTTTTGAATAATTCCACCTCTGTATTTTCAGGGCCGGCTCCCAATAAAATGGATGGCACCAGAAGCTTTATTTGACAGAGTGTACACAAGCCAAAGTGATGTGTAGGTTTTCCATTTGTATTACTTGAAATCCTTTCAAGATGTTTGTTTATCAAATTCATGTTAAATAATACAACACTTAATCACAACCCAAATTAAAAATTTTATAATATCGAGTTTCTGCTGTCTCCATCTTGACAGCTTTTATTTTTGGCTAAGAGTGCTTATATTTTACAGTTGATATGGGTGTGGTTAGTATGCTGGACTGTAAGTCTGAGGTTTCAGAGTTGGAGTCTCTTTGCCACATAAGCATGCCCTGTATTTCGGGTCACGAGTGTAAGAGTCAAATACAACTGTCTGTTTAAATAAGAGTGGTGCACGAGTTGGTGGATGCTGTTGAGTAGCTAACTTCTGTCTAGTTCATCAGTTAAAGATTAGCATATACCCAGAATACAGATTTCAACTCTGTTGTATTGCAAGGCTAGATAGAAGAGATCTTATCTCTGTTAGACACTTTTTGGCAGGAGTGGTACCAGCCTCTTTCTTCCCCGTGAGGTGGCTGGACATAAAATCGATGATGGTGCACTCTACACCTTGTGATTATTTTAATCATGCCCGGTATTTAGTTTAGAGGAGAGTTTCGCTGAAGGTGAAACTTCACAACTGGCGGGTTTTGAAAATATACTTATTCGCCTTTGCTCCACTTGCAAAAAAATTGTTGAGAAACTGAGAAAATATTTAGTTTTCTGGCTTAAAAATAAAGGTGAAATTTGGAATGCATTCATTACTGATACAGTTGTAGAAACTGTAAAGTCGAGGCAAGGATCGTGAAGTGAAGGCCGCCCTTACCTGAGAGGTCATAGTACAAAACATTCAGGCTTAGCAGATGAGAAGTGAAAACAAATAGCCCTTATTTAGGTATGTGTAAATCCTATGCCAAGAAGTTTCCTCTAAGAAAACACTTGCACTAGTTGACCACATATAATAGAGTATTTAGGAATGAATTGGCTTTACCAGTAAGTATTGTTTATTGTGAGGCTACAGGATAGGCTAAGGAAAATTTTGGGGTAGCTTCAGCAAGCCTACCCTGATTCTTGGGGAAAATATTTCCCACATCCTGATATACAATAAAATTTTGTTGTCATAGAGGAAGGATTATCTGTATTTAAATAATGGAAATCCAGAATATTTCTGAATGAAATTACCAATTTTCTGCAGCTGGTCTTTTGGTGTATTGGTGTGGGAGATCACGACTCTTGGAGGAACACCGTATCCATCAGTTCCAATCGGGAAACTATTCCACCTTCTACGAGAGGGACACAGGATGGAGAAGCCTCAGTACTGTTCTCTTGAAGTGTAAGTTTTGAAAACTTTACTGTTTTAAAATAGCGGTTACAGATATTTGTAAGAATTGTGAATTTCAAGATTAGAAACAGAAGCACATTTGTTCACCAAGTTTGATTTAGGACTGTAACACGATGAGTTTTAATTGTACAAAGTCTTCACTTACTACCTATTCAAGTACCTTTTTTTTATAGAACATAAATCTCTATGTCTATTAATATAGGAATGTTTTCCTTTTAGTTATATGATTATGCGTGAATGCTGGCAGAACTATCCTCATCAACGTCCAAGTTTCTCGGAGTTAGTAGAAGATCTGGACCGCATCTTGACCATTTCATCTGAACAGGTGTGGTTTATTTGAATTCTCTTTTAGGAACAAATAGTAAATTTAAAATAACTACATTTTTGTACATCATAATTTATCTGTTGTCGTTAGTAATAGTATTAGCAATATAGAAGACCAGCAGTGGAATGTTAAAACTATTGTTTTAGTAATTTCAAAGTCTGTAAGGAAACCCACTTGTGTGATTTAAAAGTGTACAACCTCCAATTTACTACTATGTTCTTTTTTTTTCATATCTAAAGAAAAAAATCCTAGCACCTTCCAATATATTACAATCTTTGTGAGCATTAATTGTACAGGAATAACACATTCAACAGCCTTGATTTTTATTAAATTACCAACTTTCACTTCCGATAGATGGCTGGGAACCACTGTTCTAGCAGGTATTCTGTTTGTAACTTTTTTTTTTTTTTATCTTTTCCTACAGGAGTATCTTGACTTGAATATGACCTTTCCTGCACTGAAAACCCCACCATCCAGCTGTTCATCGTCCGACGTTGACCTGGATTCCGAGGAAGATACAAGTGATGATTTCTCAAGTTCTCCATGCTAGTAAACATACAAGCACATATTAATTGCTGCGTGGATGGTTGACCTATGGAAAAGTTGTGTTAATTCTAACAAAACATAGAGGCCCAGGTCTCCTGCCAGTTATTTTTCCCCCTTGTCTTGTGTGTAGAAGTTAACTTATTGGCCAAAGACTGCCTTGTATATAAACATTACTATCAAAATAGTTCTTTTCTTGACCAGTCTCCACTTCCAAAGTAGTGCGACAGCAACAGGCATGTGTCAGTACAGTGGGTGTACATTTTATTCTGTTTTTACAGAAATATTTAATTAAAAAGAACCAACACTGGAATATGAATACTCCCGAAAGAAACTAAACGTGTCATGTTAAATGCCCAGAAATTTTCCCAGTTATTTGGAAAAGTAATGAAGACAATGGGTTTGTGTAATAAAATGTTTGGTACATCTGCTTGTTTTACAAGAAGGAAATTTCTATGAATCCTCTCACCAACTATTATTGATGTAAATAGGGAAAGTTGTGCAAGATTTCACTCGTTTAGCACGAGTTATTTAAGATGTGCATGTGTTAATAAACGTTTATTTGTATTATATTACATACGAGTAGCTCCACTACGAAAAACAAACCCTTTGGGCTCGTCCATCAACTACAGTTCTTGTCTGTTCGAGTGTTATGGTTTTCTTAAGTTTCAACCAGTGAACTTTTAATTTCGGTTTTCACAGTTGTATAAAGATTTCAAAAACCAATACAAATATTATAACCAGATTTGTATCTTGATTATCACAAATTGTAGCTCTTTGATGCTGGACTTTTAATGTAAGAATCAAGAATCGCAAACAGAAGCTGATAAAAAATAAAGGTTTAAGTGTATAATTTTGACTATTACAGATAATATCATTAAAAATAAGCTCCAACCCCCTACACATGAAAGTTATTGCTGTATGCACAACCAAATTTATTCTGTTATTAATTAAAGTGTTTATTTCCATGAAAAGTAGGTTAGCACCAGTTTTACAAATCCTGCTGGAAAGGGGGTTTGTTTGAATATTAACTTTCCTTGTATTTTAAAAACCAGGTATTAAAATTAGTTAACACTGAACCATTGTATAACAGAGGTACATTTTACAACTGTTAATAAAAACTAAAGAATTGACGAGACCATAACAAGTTCTTCTCTGTAGAACATATTTTGTTTCCCTCACTTCTTAACGATTCACTTGTCACTCTTTTACAGAGTTTGTTATTGTCTTAACTTATTAAATCTGAAACTAAAAACTTTACTTCAGTTCCTAAAGAACTAGTGCCCCCCCCATGCCTACAGATTTATATAATATTAATTACACACGGAAAGTAATTCAATTTGTTTCTGTCCGTCAGAAAAGGCAAGTCTTCCCCACATTAATTAATAATGGAGCTTTTGTTGTTTTTTGTTAAGTTACTCAAGTTTTTGGCTGTTGTTTAATTTTTGTTCTCAAAATTCAGACGTACAACTTGTATCATTACCAAACTTCTCTCTTTATTAAAGGTCAACAGTGATGACCGCCACCAAATTAAAATGAACAAAATATAGGCTCAGATAAACAGTAAGATATTAAATGAAAATTTTATACTGTTGGTAAGATGACAGAAACCTAAGACTGGACTCAAAGGTTCAAGTTAAAAATTAGCAGTTTTTGTTTCGAACTAATTATTCTGCTGTTGGACTGAAGGTAAACTGTAAAGTTCCTTTACCATAATCAATTAAAGCCAAATAATGCCTCTTCATGACTAGAAAAGAACACCCTTCATCAACTGTCGCCCACTGGCTTTGGTTTAAGAGAGAACTTAGGGGATCATGTTTTTTTGTTCAACCAGCTCAGCTGAAGCAACACTACAGTTAAACCAAATCGCTCAACTGTCGAGTTGATAAATATATTGAGCTTATTAGAATTTTTTTTTCAAAGGCAACTGAAACACGATCCCTCAGAAAAATTACCTTTGACAAAGACCAGCTGAAGAATTGGTGCTAAATATAGTGGTTCATATTAAACTATGCTTAATCATTTCCACTCGAAACCAACTATTGCAGGTTGTTGGTTTCATTTAACAAAACACTAGGAGATATTTGTAGTATTATTCTAAATTAAACTTATAATGTACTTCTTTCAAAGTATAACTTAACCCTTTCACTACCAGTTATTGTATACAACACAAAGCTAGAAAAAAACTTTAGTAACCTGAAATCTTGGGCTAGCAGGCTTAACTGGTGGGGAAAGGGTTGACAAGGGCTAACATACTACAAATACGTCCTGGATATCACATCGCAACATACATTACAAGGATGTGTAGATAACAGACATGCTCGTACGGTTAAAAACAAGAATTTGGGCCAAAAACATTCTACTAATGTAACACTTAAAAAGTAACCATCTCATACACATAAAAGTTTCCTAGTTTTGAGCTAAAAGGATAAATTAATGTACTAATCTATCTTTTTCCTAACAACAAAAAAGGGATCCGGTGCCTAACGACACTAGACAAGACATCTTGGCAACTTTAGTCTTCTACAGGATACTTCTGTTCCTGCTTTCCACGCTTTCTTCCCATACGTAAACTCTTGTTCCCTTCCAAAATCTTAAGATGATTTTCCTGCTGAAACACACAACACAAACTGAAATCAAACAGCTAAAATATATTTAACAAGTTCCTCATTAGATGCGTGAAATTATAGTTTAAAGCTGACAATACTTTGTATGAAATATGCAGGAAGCTTGTAAACCAATATTATCTAAACATTTAAAAATCACTACACAATACTCGAACTACTTGGATTCCTTATGGAGTAATGTTATACATTTTTACTTCTTATAATACACTATATTACCAACATTATAATTAGAAATTTGTTTGGAGAATAAACACTCGAGACAAATAATAGAACATGTACAAGTATTAGAATATTACAGCCATTTGTGTATGTATAAACACAAATCAACAATGTATTTAAAGATAACTCACCACAGACTTGGACAATGAAGGAAAATCATTTTCAGATTCCAGCAAGAAGCTTCGCTTTGTTGAATTCTCTCTTTCAAAATTATGTTCTGCTGGACTTGAATCAGAAAAGTAATAAAATACAAGTTAGTCCTTGACATTGTCTAAATTGTAAATGAATAAGACCATTTAGCCAGCTTCTAGATTAAAACCTGTACAATATAAAGTAACTACCAGAATTGTGGAAAACACCCAATATCTAATCACCAAAACACTAATGACGATTATCAAAGAAATCTTATCTTAAAAAATTAACAGATTTTTATCTTTTAAACAGTAATTTATCTTCCCGATCTTTTTACAAGCTCTAAGCAGCAACTAAACATTGTAATTTCAGTAAGGTTGTTGAATTTTGAACAAAGCTACTCAAGAAATATGTGCACCAGCTGTCCCTAATTTTAAAGACAGTCAAGACCATCTGCTATAACGAGATCTATTTTTTCTTGTTTAGTATGAAACAAATGAAATGGCTATACACTGACATTTATCTCCTTCCTCTCCTAATTGTTTTGATAAAAGACTAGATTACTAAAGTTACGTAGATGATACTTGTGAAAACTTCAGGGAACACGTTTCTCAGTACTGTACCTTAGCCCTAGAATTGTCCTTTTATGTACCCAAATGCTTGAGGGTTCAAGACCTTCTTAGTTCCAGGGTCTCCAATAATCGTACAAGATTGCTTCTGGTGTTCCTTGTGTATTTTATGAAAAAAATGAACAATTTCACATCATGTTTTCAATTAGTTCTTTAAAATAAGATGTAACAGGCAGAAACAAATTGCTCAATAAGTGGACCCTACTGGTACTTGTGGTAGCTGTCCATAATTAGATGGAAGGCAGCGACACCTACAGCCAACTCTTTGGCTATTCTAATTAAATAGTGTCACCTTTTATAATATACCATGGCCCTAAAAGGCAGAGCACTTTTTTGGAAGAGGGTTGGGGTCGTAACAGGATGTAAACCACGGATTCACAGGCCAACATGCTAACCACTGGCCTGACGTTCACTAATGCTATAAAACGAGTCGGTAACTTAAGAATGTTAACAGTAAACACGAAGATCTTTTTTTCACAATAAGACGTTGTCAAGATCACCAACTGGAATTTCTAGATGAACTTCAATGATTAATAAAAATGGTAAATGTGACTGGGAAGTTAACCTAAAAATATTAAACTTTTTTTTTTACTATTGTACATTAATCTAATTAATGTTAAGCCTTTAAAAATGGTTTTAATTTAATTGACAGCTAACTAAATACACAAAACACCACTATACTATTAAATATGAAGTTTCTAAATTAGCAGTGGCTTATAATACTGGTTCTTATTCGACAGTATGCTATATACACTTAATGGTACGTAAACATGTTGCTGTTAGAAATAGCAAAAGTAGTGCTTATAATACTGGTTCTTATTCGACAGTATGCTATATACACTTAATGGTACGTAAACATGTTGCTGTTAGAAATAGCAAAAGTAGTGCTTATACTCTTCTTGCACATTATTTTGTTGTATTTCTATAACGAGATGGCTAAAGAGTCACGTAAAGGAACATGCCAATGTATACAAATCTCTTTTCACGGTTAGTAGCAGATAAAAAACAAACTTATACTGAAGCTTTGTACATCACTGAAATGTGACATTGTTGTTTATTCTAATTTGTTTCAGG
>NW_013671239.1:26630-29580 GCF_000517525.1 Limulus polyphemus
AGAGTGACCGGCGTACAATCTTAGAATTAGGTTATTTAGTTTTAGAACATTCCTATTTGATAAGATTCATGTAACATGTTGCTGTTCTTTGTTACATGTATAGAACAGGTAAATAACAGTCATTTTTTTACTTTAAATACCAGATGGCCTTTAATTTAAGGTTAAAGTTATCTTTCAAAGCTTTACAAACTCACTGACCACACCTCCAATCTAGCACACTTATAATATGTAGGTCTAGAACCATATATACTGGAGGTTATGTCAAAACAAGTAAAATCAAAGAAATCTTTCATTTATGATAAGTTGTAGGGTATTCCCCTAACCCTAGTGGACTGAAAACTTAAGTTTTTTTGGTTGAGTTCAAATTATTCAACACTGATATTTCAAAGGTACCATATTACAAGGTAATTTACCTGGGATATCCATGCAGAAAGGGACAGGTAACACCTTTAAAGCAAGAGCTTTCTTCCCAGAAACGACAGGTAATCTGAGACAGGTCATGGGAAAATCTGCAGTCCTTACGGAGACAGTTTCCTTCGAGATAAAAAGTGCAGGGTCGTTTCTGAGACAGAACTCCTGCAATGAAAGAAAATCAGTTAAGAGAACAACAGAAACAGCAAATGCATCCGAATACCATCTTGAAATTTGCTGCTAGCATTGTTAAGTCAGTATCACAAATACATACTATCATGTAAGCCAATAAAAATTGTGTTTAGGCCTAATCTACACATTATTAAGGATAAGTCACTCTGCACTGGTAATCGTATATAACTCCACAGCATTTTACACATACAAGTTTAAAACTTTAACTTACATACTAACAAATTAGGAGAAAACAACATCACCCCCCCCCCCCGACCAATCGAAACAGGTTTGTGTTTACAGTGTGAACTCACTCTTACAACCCTTACAAGCATCTAGCAACGTGTACTCTAATTATTAAAGACCTTTTGTCTAATTCAGTAACATAACATTCATTTTATAAATTAGTTGGATACTGAATACAGTTGATAGGTTTATCAGTCTCAGTAGTTGACTTTTTCAAACAATATGAAGAGAAAATATTGGCTTCAGATCTCCAGAGAGATGTACGTTACCTTGTTAGGCCTAGTAAGTAGCATTGTTAGATTGTTACAAGTGGTACTACATATTAAACAGCATTATAATCTGAGACACGATACTTATTCAGGAGGGCATATCTATAACACTTAATAATGTACTGTGAAAAAAACTACGTAGGGATGTCACAGACTCCTGTATTAAAGCAGTACAGGCCATCAAAAGCTAGTTATTAACTACTACCTAACATAGTAACTATCTCTAGTGTATATGCTGCTTTTCAGCTATCCAGAGCATCCCAAAGTCGAAATCAGGCAAACAGCCAAAACCGAGATTTCATATTTTTGTTCTTCATCATCTTTCTTCAATAGGCCTAGCACCTACCTAGTTCTAGCAGTAACTATAATTTTATCATCATTTGATAGAAATAAACAGTCTTCACAATCTTTGACTAGGTATTTTATTATTATTCTATGGAAAATTTATAAACCTCTAGAATATACAAACACCTTGTAACCCACGTACACCATCTTAAAAACAAGTAAACAAGTATTAGAAAAAACATTTATTGCTAAATAAAAAGTTATGTAGGGCTGGCTACTGAACTTGTAAAAAAAAGTCTCAAACAAGACAGGGATGAAAGTGGACAAACCACCTGCTCTGGCTAATGATCACAGAACAGACTAAGCCGTATCAACTTTACACGTTGAATGAAATCCATGTTACTGGCAAAACAAATAGATTCATAATTTCCAATCGTAAGATGTTACTCTATTGTAAAACAGTCATAAAAGTAGTATTCTAAAGTTAACTAAAGAAAAGGTATAATGATGAAAGCTGAGATTCTATTCAAACACCAAGCTTTTGATAGACAAAGTGGGGAAGCCAGTAATGTAGGGATTTTGTTCCCCACGTAAAGTCAAAACAGCTTAGTCTGCTATGCGATCATTAGCCACATTAAGTGATATGTCCACTTCCATCCTATCTTGTTTGGTTTCTATTTTCAAGTTCAGCCAGCCCTACACAGCTTTATCATTTTCCTAACACTTGTAACAAGTAAATGTAAGGGGCCTTGTAAGAGAAATATGTCGAACTGTAAAAGGAAGCATGCAGGATTTGACAAATGTTTCAGTAAAAATGCATCATATTTTACAATGTGAATCTTCTTTCTAGTCCTATGTTATAATCGAAACAAATTTAACCCTTACATATATGTATTTTCTAATAAAGATAATTTGACAGGATGCTATTGAAAAAGATTTATTGTCAATAATTGATCAATAAAGTTAAACAAAACCCTATGCTCCTTTAAAACAATTTTCCTAGGTTTGAATGGCAACACTAGATATACATTTCAACTTAACAGTTATTTTCAATAATCAACCACAAATGTGTCCTATTAAACCCACTATTCATTTAAAGAGTCTTGTAAAATCAGTTCTATGCATTACTATTAAAAAAAATGGTAGTAAAACTTCAAGTATTATAAAACCATGTAACTCAATTTATTGACAAACTTGTATTTTGTAGATTGTGAAAAAAATGTATAAAAATTATGAAAAGTTTCACTGTTAAGCATTGCTAATATAACTTCATTCAAACAACAATCTTAAAAAAAGTCTCACTAGACTTTGGCTTCTTTCGTCGAGGTATTTGTACTCCAAAAGGACTGCTGTCCCTTCTCCATTCTTCTTCCAACTGAGATGAAAAGAAAACACTTTCTCTGGGTAGGAAGGTGGCAGAAGGGTAAGGGGTATCATTCAGATCCTGCAAAACAAAACAGTTTTAATAAAAAAAGCTTTATATTCATTTAGGACTATGTAATGGAAACAATCAAACAAATATACATCTACTCAGACTAATCAGAGTAAGTCAAACTGACTGGTTTGTT
>NW_013671239.1:30370-31685 GCF_000517525.1 Limulus polyphemus
AAACTAGTAGACATGCAGCCCTACAGGTAGCTGTTTGTACTAGTATTTACTAATTGTTGGATTATTCAAACTAGTAGACATGCAGCCCTACAGGTAGCTGTTTGTACTAGTATTTACTAATTGTTGGATTATTTAAACTAGTAGACAAGCAGCCCTACAGGTAGCTGTTTGTACTAGTATTTACTAATTGTTGGATTATTTAAACTAGTAGACAAGCAGCCCAACAGGCAGCTCTTTGTACTAGTATTTACTAATTGTTGGATTATTCAAACTAGTAGACAAGCAGCCCTACAGGCGGCTGTTTGTACTAGTATTTACTAATCATTGTATTCATACCTCTATTGAAGAAATTTTAGAAAAAATGATCATTTTCTAAATAAAAAGGATTTTTTTGGAAAACACTGCACAGGAAGTGTGTTAGGATTGTACTGATATATATACTGTAATGTTTTTATATATTAAAAGTGGTATTCTTTATTGATAAAATTAGTTTTTAACGGCTCCATTTTTTTAGTTCTATATTTACAAGTTACATCAATAAAGATATAATCAAACCCTCAAGTACAGTCCTAGTGAAAGTCATGTACTTATTGTGAGTAGAGTACTTTTATTTAAAAGTGTGTTCTATTATAAAGAAATGGTTGTTGCACAAACCACAGTTATTTTTATAATTGTTTGAATCTTGAATACCCAAAGTGTAAAACTTTGTGGATTTTAGTTTGTAGTGTCATTCAGTAGATGGCACCACGCTGTATATATTATTTCTGTCACATACATAGATAGATACATATATACACGCTATGTTTATTATAGTAAGATATTTCCTTTTCACGTTAAAAATTAAAACATGTACAATATTAGAATTTGAATTGTAATTTATGTTCTGATGCCAAGTTCACTGATATACATTCATCATAAATTAGTTTAATTAAATTCTGGACGTAACTACAAAAAAAGGTCACGACATCTGTAATTTAACCTATTCGTACTAGAGGGTTAAACCATTTATAGTTATATTAACAGTTACTGTTGCTGTAGACCCATATCTAGAAGGATTTGTAAGACTAATTTAACAGCTATTATTGTAGGCCTCACTTAATCATTAACTACTGATTTAATAGGTAATGGCTGATCTTAGTTTAATGGCTTACATTTCTAGTAACTCTGAAACAAGTTTACATTGATATAAACAAAGACTTGTATCTATTTAGAAAGGATTACAGACCACGATCACATTTTGTAAACACAGAACATATACTAATATGGCTATCTGGTTTTATAACTGTACTGGTATTTGACCTAGGATCAGTTGAGT
>NW_013671239.1:31849-42342 GCF_000517525.1 Limulus polyphemus
ACAGTAGTTTTTAAAAATGTACACAATATTTATAGTATTGCAGATAAATATTGGCATATAAAGTTCAAAATCTTTTGTTATTAGTTTTATATACAAACACTATTGGTTCTTAAAACTGAACCCGTAAACTATACGACACCCGAGTGTTTCAGTTTCGACATAAAAATTCAGGGGAATTAGCAAATACCTTTAATTTTACGAACTCGACATTTCTAGTACTTTAGATGCAATTTCTTTTTTTAAACAAAATATTTTTCTGATTCTTACTAAATATGAAACGTTCAACATCAACACTACCCGTTGGAAAAAAAAGAAATCAATTACTATTATATTCAGTAAATATGATAGCTTATTTAAAAATTTATTACACTCACTACATTCTTCTTTGTGTACCACACTTACCTGTAGATCCATTGCATTCAATTCTTTAGTTTTGTAATCCATATTCCCCATGTCCCAGTACTGTGCAAGATCCTGGTAGTTTTCACCCAAGTTGCTATAAAATCCATCAAAAGGTGTGTAAACCGACGCACAATCTTCTTCGCAGCAAATCTCATTTGTCTTATTCTCTAAACCTCCAACCGATGAATAATCTTGGAAATCATTTTGTTCTTTCAATTCAATCACATCCTCCCATCTGTCTTTCACACGAGTAATATCTCTTAGAAGTTCCTCTTCTTCTGCTTCTATTTCTTCGCGTAGCAAGCTCAAGTCTGTTTTCTCAGATACCACGTCTTTGTCCGAGACAGGAAGCACCTTTGAATCGTGCGGGGCTTCAGTGATCTCGAATATCCAGGTGGTCTTCTCGTGGTCATTGGTACTCCATTTCCAAGGCACATCAGTGAAATTCCACTGCTCTTCTTCATAGACATTAAACAATGAATTACCACCCGATGCCAGAGAGTAATCGCCATCATCCTGGAGTTTTTCATCTTCCCATAATCCATAGTAATTGCCAGTCTCTGTATTTGTTCCCTTATCTTCATACAAATCATTTGTTCTAGAAAAAGAACCAGACACTTGGCTCTCTTCTTCTTCTTCAGTGAGTGAACTGGAACCAGAACCAGTTTCATCAAGATTAAAGGCACCAGTTAAAGACACAAGTTCTTCACAGGAGGAAGAAACCGTACGCTTTCTTCGTCTATTACGCTGTGTTCGACCATTCTCTTTGAGCTTTTCATTATTTTCCAGCTTATCAAAGTCGCCAGAACCAGGTGACTGACTGACCCGAATCTCGTCTACACTGGTTAGGTCAACAAGAAACTCCGGTGACTCTTCATCCTGTTTTACGGTTAACGTAACAATTTCCGTGTCGTCACTATTCTCCGAGTCAAAAGAGTCTTCTCTTATAGGTTGAAAGTGGGTTCTAGGTGATGTCAGAAGATTTTCCTCTTCCTCCACATTAACTTCATACTTGGAGAAACTTCTGTAAGCTTCATTATAATAATTTCCCACCCGATCATCTTCTAGGTTTTTCTTTTTGTATGATGAGGGAACAACTTCCACAAACTTACTCTCTCCTTTGTGATATGTCAGAGTAGTGCAGTAACGGAAGTCTTGTAATTCGTGACAATCATCGTTTTTTTTACAGTCCACACTCTGCTCTGTCACGTTCCCAAAGGAAAACTTATTTTCAGTTTCATTTTCACCTTTATGACTGTTACAGAACACACCAAAAGTATTGTGAGTGGAGAGAAAGGGAAGCCAGCAATCACCATCAGAATTTTCAACTGGCTCAGTGACATGTTCTGGTGTATCTTTCCATAAATGTACTTTGCTTCCGACAAAATTTATCACAGGGCTTTCTTGCCTAGAATCATCCTCGGAGGATGACATTAAAATTCCATCATCATCTTCTAAGCTTGAACAAATTGCATCTGGATGAAATGACAGTATGTCATCCAAATCTTTGTTATCCTCTTGAATATTAACTTCATCTTCATCCGGAACAAAAGAACCTTTCTGCAAGTATTGGATGTGTTCTGAGAAAGCAGGTGACTGATGATCTTCAGAGTAACGGGTAGTCTTCCCTAGACCAATTCCAGACGCAAGGAAGCCAGAAATAATCCCAGCAGCAAGATTACGACGAAGAGAAGTAAGGGCAAAGGGGGAAAAGTTTGATTCGTTTAAACTCAAGGTTTTCAAGTCATCATATCCAGCAGACCAAACAGAATATCCTTGAACTGGATTCACATTTTTATTTTCTGTGTAATTCGGAGTCTGAAGCTTACCGGAGTTTGTCAACATCGAGGTTAACATTTTCAGTGAAAATTCAACCTGTTGTGGATTAGTTTTCAAATCCAGGTTCTCATTTGAAGGAAGATCGTCAGTCTTTCCCCAGATAGCTGCAACGCTCTCATTAAACTTGTTTACAAGATTATCTACCAGTTTCTCATCTAGTGACTCTTCTGAAAGAAATTCTCCAGGTCCAAGCGCAAATTTCCAGTGTTCCCAGGTGAATGGGTCATGAGACAGCGTTTTTGGAGTAGTTCTCAAAAATATCTTGTCAACTTGTTCTGAATCTAACATTTGAATATTTTCTTTATCTTCCAGTATAAATAAATCATCAGCTTCTGAAGATGCTACCTTCTGGCAGTCATCCTCTTTGGACTTCTTCTCCAAGTTATTAGTCATTGTTTCTGAAGCCACATGTGACTCTAAGTGAAGGGACAGATTTCCTTGAATATTTGACAGGACATTAAAAGGTGAATGTTTAATAGTGAAAGGTACACGAGAACAACTAGGCTTCATCTTAGGGACAACAAAAGAAGGCTTCCAAGTTTCTAAGTCACCAGTAACATTAGCTTCTTCTTTCACAGTTTTGGAGCCAGTGATTTCTTTTCCTTTGTTAAATATTTTTTGACACTGGCTCTCTTTATCTTCATCTCTGGCACGATCACCCTGCTTCTTAATCTTCTTGTATCCCTCTTCCATATTCAAAATACTTTGTTGTAAGTTATGAATAGCAGTCTGATAATCATGTTGAATAATTCTGTGGTCATTACCCACACACTTTGACGAGTTTTCTCTCTCTTGCTGAGGGCACAGTTTGGTCGGTGGTTCGGGTTTGCCACTAAGAGAAGAAAAGATTGCAGAGAACCTAAAGAAAAACGAAGCAGAGGTCAGAGGTCTTCTATACATGCTATTCAAAATTGTTCTGAACAACTGGTTATTGGTTAACTTACCTATGTTGCAATATGAAAACACCATAGTTTACCCCAAATTAAAGCTGAAAATAAAAGTACAATTACCAGTATCTCCCCCCTATCAACACTTAGATTAATTATCAGACCCAAAAAGATTCTTTTGAACTATAAGAGCAGTTCTTCAAACATATACTAACATGGAATCCATTAAATATAGCAAGTATAATCTCAACTAAAATAGGAATATCATGGTTTCTATAGCTGTGTACATACAAAGTTATTAAAATACTATTAAGCAAAAACTAAATCACAAAGCACCTACTATTTTTGGAGCTAATTTTAATATACTGACCAAACTTGATATAAAATGTTTAGATCAAACAGTAATTGTTTCATTAGAAGAAAATACAAATACAATTTTCTATCACATGAATAAAGAAATCTCAAGTAGCTGAACTTACTGAGTTTGAACTTCAAGGGATGATGGTTTCTGTTCACTTTCACAAATAATTTCTTCCCTCTTCACTTCTAAACTGTTCAATATTTCTGTTTAAAAACATTACGTGTAAGATCAGTGGAAAGAGTACTTTTTTTGTATCCACTTCAATTCAACAATAGTTTCTTATATTGTTATGAACACTATACAGTTAACTCTCTCACAATGAGGTTGGTTGATTCGACCGACCTCGTAACCATTTTGTACTAATTATAGTTTCCATACAAAACTTTTATTACAGTAGGTGTATTCACAAAATCTGACAGACTTTTAGTAAACATTACAAGTCTTTTGTACACAAAAAACCAGATATTTTTAATGCAGTATTTTTACTAAAGATTTGTCAATGACTATACATACTTATTTCATATGTCTGAGTGCAAAGTGATTTCTACGTTAAGATTCAAAATATTTTTTAGTCTCAAAAATTTCAAATTTCATTTGAGTAATCTATAAAACATCATAAATAGATTTCAAATGTTTTTTCTCAATACAACTATACTTAATCCGTTATTTTCTACACCCTAAACCAAACTCGTAACCACAAAAACTACTCTTTTTTCTTTCTAAAATGACTTCAAATTGTAAAATGAAACTACATTTGTTTATCCTAAGCAGCTTTAAACTCGTAACAGTATACATCTCTTTATACTTATTGCCCTTTGAACCGTGTCTAACTACTATTCACACTATAAATAAAATCACTTGGTGAACGTGCAGCTCACGCTATGTCACAATTCTCATACTAGGAGAAATTCAGGATTTTTTTAAATATTGCCTTATAAAACTAAGAACTTAAAACTATAAGCTATTAAAACATGGATAATTGGCTACATTTGTTGGTATACCATGATAAGATAATTGAATTCAATTTTGAATGTAACTCACTAAAACCTCATGACATGAGCACAAAAGGATACCCGTGGCAGGAGGGTTAATCACCCAACTTCAGGAGTTTTTAATATAAAAAAGTCACTACAATTAGTAAAGTACTCACAATCACCTGAGACAAAGCTAGCTAAATTCTCACCTGCAGATTCGTTGACTCCCAGAGGCTCTATGCTTGATTTCTAAAACACAACACACAAAAATCACACACATTGCAAAAAAAGTGAAAAATCCAAACAATAAACCATAGCAAAAGCCACAAGTCTTCTTTGTACTAAAGTTTCTATATTTTATTACAAAACAAATATGCACAGAACACTACACAATCATTTTGAAATCACTACAGAATCTAAAGGGTATTAACAAATGGCACAAGTTGATACTTTAATTAAACAACTTCAAAAATAAATGAAGAAATTATTTCACATAAAAACAAAGCAATAACACCCATACTTATCAAATAGTTTACATTCAGGGAACACAAAATACACCATGTGACTGAACATGAATATTGTTACACTTACAAGTACAAAGTAATAGCAAACTCATGTTTAATTATATAAGTTTCTAACATACATCTGTCATAAGATTCAACACTTCTTATATTTTTTTTACTGTTTAAGTGGTAGATATTTCTTTTCAAAATTACTTTTAATTGTATATATCAATTGAAAGCTATCTTAAAAATTGTTCATTATTGGTTTCATCATTTTCAAGCCAATCTCCGCCTTTTTCAAGTGCTAAAAATTCTTAAGACAATCTCCATCATTCTCGGGTGTTAACATCGTTTAAATTTAGTTCAATAACGAAGCCAACTTTAATCTTTCTTACAACCAATATTTGAAAAACTTACTAAAAAAAATTTAATACCTTAGTTAGAAATGACCAATACTAAGAACAGCTAAAAGATCCTTATCTCATAATTACCTTATTTTATGTTGGTGATACTATTCTTAATAAAATAATGTTTAGCTCCAAAAAAAGGCATAACAATAACCAACATACTCATTGCAACAAATTATCAAGCAAGATAGCTATAATTATGATTGCATATGAATTACAAATTGACTCTACGTTATTTATAAGAATATACAATACGAAAGTGTTATGTTTCTTAAAATGAAACACTCACCTGTTCACACGCAGACTTTAAACATTCTTCTGCAACACTTTTCTTCCTGTCTTCAATTTTGATTGAGGAATTACTTGTGGAGACGGCAGTATTTTTCTTACTTAGCCCTCTCTCACAACCCTTCAACCTTTTATGTCTAGCTTTACTTGCTGGTAGTATATACTGATTCTCTGTTCCAATCTAACCAAAGACAGTTCAATAAATCAATAACCTGCACTACAAAAGAATGCACGACTTTCAATAATTCTGTTTTGGCTTTGGTAGATTTGTTTGGATGATTTTCATTGTATAGGGGTGGTTTAAACCTTTCATAAGTTGGAAAACAGCACTATTTCTATTCTTAATATCCACTTATGTTCTGCGATTCTTTTGTTTAGGTTTCTTTGCGTTTCTAAGTATTAGCCGATACAAGATAAATTGTACAGAAAGTAAATACACGTGACTATCTCTCAAAAATTCTACTGTGTATATATATTTATATAGGGATAATAGATATACATTTGCTAATGGACTAAGCTGCTAACCATGTAAAAATCTGAAAAATAACAACAAAAATACTAGCTTACTTGTTCCAAGTTCTGCTGGTGTTTCAAGGTATTGTTTTCACATTCAGGGCCATCCAACTCAAAACTGTCCAATTTAAAGAGGCCAAGGATGCAGCTACTGTAAACACCATCAGTACCTCTGCTCTCCAGCCAGTTCTGTACTGAAGCCGGACTATCACTGGATAATCGCCAAGGATGTTTCATTTAATAACTGGTTGCTAGAAAACAGATGTTAGGTGGCTTACAGTTCTCTTAATAAAAGATTCCACAAATGAAACAATAACACAAAGTATTTGAAAATTAAGATAAACAGTAAGCATAATATGCTAACCCTAACTTCTTTTATTAACCCTATCAAAGTGCACATGTCAAAACCTTTTACAGATTGCCATTCAACAAGGTATTATGTACTTGACATTAGGGTTATTAACTATTCACTTTATATTGTTGCTTCAGCGACAGTTCATGGTAGAGTTAATACCAGATACGATAAACGGGAATATTAAAAAAATTGATGATATATATTTTAGAGGTTTGCATTGTGCACACTGTACAATGGAGAAAAGTTTTTCTTTATTCTTCACATCAATATCACGTTTTACTCTGACTTGTGAGACTGATATATCAATTCACAGATACCTTGAGTACAAATACTCTGATGGTCACTCAAGTTAAAAAGGTCTGTCACATTGACCGAGCCCGTAGCAAGTGGGTTAAGGGGAGATATTTAACAAAGTAGAGATAAGAAGTCAGATACACATACAAAAAAGTATGAAGAAAATTTGGGCATTCTGCCCTAAACGGAACGATGTACTTAAATGATTCCGTGCTTTTTTTTTTTAGTCTTTAAAAAGTTGTCATTAAAGTTAGAGCAAGTAAATCTATGTGATCCTTGCATGAATGAATAGGTATTTGAATTTCTAACACTGATGTCCTGCTGAAATCACGGGTGACTTTATGCTAGACCAAATAGCACAAAATGTAAGATGGTTAGGGTCACTGAAAAATTGAGTAAAATGCTCTAACAAAAAAACTGAACTCTGACTATATTTAGTCAAATTTCGTATATAATCTCCATAAACCATTTTTCATTACTATTTTCTGAAACTACAAATAGTAACAAAAGGGTTTTCATATATAAATTAAAACAATCACTCGTTGTGATGGTTTTAGATTCGAGCCATATGATAATGATAAAAATCAGTACAACCACAAATTTCTGACATCCAAAATAAGACTGTATTAACCAAGATCCATTTCTAGTCTGCTAATAATTTTAAGTTTTAAATTACAAAATACACTTAGGAGCTTACGTCCCCCCCTCCTCTTTTTTTTTTTTATAACAACTTTAGGGGACATTTCTTTACATTAAGTGCTTTAAGTTGTACTTATTTTACCAAATCTACATTTATCAGTGGTGCTATACATGCACTATAATACATTAATTTTTATACACATCTATAATTTGTTTTACAAAAATTACCACTTGACTCCATGGAACAAGGTGCCAGTCAAACTACGAGCTGAAACTTCAAATTCTTGATGATCTTCCAACACACAAAACACTCTAGTGACAATCTCCAAACCAGAGTCCTCACTGGCCACTTCAGCTGTTGAATGTGGACTAGTAAGGTCCACTATCTTTGAAGAGAACCATGACTACAGACTGCCCCGAGAGGAGCTGCAACTCTCCAAACTGCCCAATTTCTAGGCAGCCATTCCCAGTCCCAAAGAGGTATTTATTACTGGCTTAGGATTTTCTTGTCAACTCTGTAGTCTGGCTTAACTAGTCAATCATAGTTAAAAGTCCTGGTAAAAAAGAAAATATACAAGAATTAAGTATTTGTAAACCGGTAGCTATGAACATCAAGAAGAGGAAGAGAAAAAAATATACAAACACCAGCTATATGTATAGGTGTAAGGCTTACTAAAACCAGCTATATGTATAGGTGTAAGGCTTACTAAAACCAGCTATATGTATAGGTGTAAGGCTTACTAAAACTCTTTATGCATCCATTCTTTGAGTGTTCTTAAAATTTTGAATAAAACGTTTTTCTACTGTAAAATTTTCTAATCATAATTTTAAGCAATGCTGAGTTATCAAAAGTATTTTTAAGAGCCAACTGTACTGTTTATGTTGTTTTCAGCCACCAAAAATATTACATTTTAATATTTTAAAGAGAATGCCCGTGCAATAGGCATGTTTGAACACGGCTCATTTTTATTCTGATTTCAAATAGGTTACATAATTTTCTAAAATTTTCTTTACAAATTCAATGTTTTGTCGAGTTGCGAGAATTCTGTTAACAAAGGAAAAATCATGAACAACTAATTCAAACTTTTGAAAGAGAGGTGTTAATAGTTGTTCTGCTGTTAACAAGTGCATAAACAGGGACGACTAATTAAAAATCCATCAAGACGGGGTGAGTGCTCACGGCAACAACACCGGTTTTTAGGAAATGCATACAATCTTAATCAAATATTTGATTTTGTGTGGTCATATAATGTTATTTGAGTGAAATATCACAGCTATATACATTGTTAAACTGACACGTTCTACTAGTCACATAATAAACTTGGAAAACTGGAAGAAAAAAATAGTATTGAACAAATGCAGATAAATCAAAATTATGTAAATAAATAACACGTGGATCAATCCAGTCTATGAATCGATAGTAAATAATTTTGAAACGACAGAGATTTTGTGTTTATGTTGCTGTTTGTTTGTAAGATAAACGGAAAAAGGTTGAATGATATTGTAAGTATCTTTTCGGGCTCGAAAAGGAATTTCAGAAAAATTAAGAAAAAAAGTAATTAATTTATCTAATCCAGGCAAAACTTGTTCTACCCAAAATACAATTTCTTGAATTCAAAGTCTAGCAGCAAGAAGTTGCTATAAATGTTATTCATCTTTTAATAGCTCTTTGTTGGTGGTTGAAAGCTCTGTAGAATTGATAAGATATTTTACTAGTATTTCCTTCATGTACAGCATTTCCAATATTAGTTTTAGAAACTTTCAGAACCGAACGTCATTGCAATTAGCAACGTACGTCAACAGTGTGAATTTAGGTTATGAGATTTTAAGTTTGACCCGTCACTGTCTATACAGCATTACTTCCTATCAGTTTAGTTTGTATCATATTAGTAATTAATTTTAACCATGAGCATAACTGTCAACATTAGTTATTTCACGGTTTTATGACACCACGGCTTCAACAAGTAAAAGGATGAGGAGGAAAGGGGATTAACCATACATTTAATAAACACTATCACCACATGTATAAAACATTAGTGTGATCTACATCAGTTGTATCACAGCAGTTCATATAAGAAAAATCTGAAAAAAGTATCATTAAATAATATGTAACAACAGAATTAAAATGGAACTCCACGTATAATAACATTATAAGCAGCTATACATAGTTGTTTGGCTTAGTGGTCCAATGAGCCCGTCATTAGTTTTAATATTAACACCAGAAGTTTTTGTAATATATGAACATTATATGAAACCTAATCTGCGCATTAGGTATTTACTGGATGGTGTCGTTCTTCAAACCCCATTACAGAGAAATGAAGACGTGCAAAAAGTTACTATACAATTGTAGAAAGAATAATACGGGAGACAGACAACTTCTATAACCAGGGTAGTTTTGAAACTCTCAGGCTTATTGTATTCTTTCCTTGACTAAGAAGATATATCAGATGAAGCTTACAAGAAAGTATCTTGTTTACAGCTGGTAGAAAGGTCATAACAAGAATAGGTCTGTTTTCTTGTCATATTAACAGTCTGCAGGTTAGGACAGTACATGCCAACAACAAAAGTTTACACATTAAAGTACATCAGATGAAATGTATTAGTAGATTTGTAAAATTGCTAATACTAACTAACAGTTACAAGTAATTTTGTATTAGTGGTTCAAAATATTAGCCATGAATCTTGTTAACGTAATGCTGGTAACGTGTCACTAGTGGTTCAAATAGTTAACCACAAATCTTGTTAACGTAATGCTGGTAACATGTCACTAGTGGTCTAAAATGTTAACCACAAATCTTGTTAATGTAATGCTGGTAACGTGTCACTAGTGGTTCAAAGTGTTAACCACAAATCTTGTTAACGTAATGCTGGTAACGTTTCACTAGTGGTTTAAAATATTAGCCATGAATCTTGTTAATGTAATGCTGGTAACGTGTCACTAGTGGTTCAAAGTGTTAACCACAAATCTTGTTAACGTAATGCTGGTAACGTTTCACTAGTGGTTTAAAATATTAGCCATGAATCTTGTTAA
>NW_013671239.1:43239-57015 GCF_000517525.1 Limulus polyphemus
ATGTGGGTCTCGTACTTTTTTTTTCAGTCAAGGACTCAAAACATTGATGATAAAATGTTAACCCTAATTTTTGCTATGGTGGTTGTTGGTACTTTACCTAATTTTTTATGTGTTTGAAATATTCAATTTACAATACAAAATGTACTAAGCTACGAGTACATTTAGACAAGTTCTTTAGCTGGTTGAACCCCAATCGGCAACAACAAATTCTTTAATTTGTACTCTGAATAATTCAAATACTGTCATCAGAACAAAATAGCATTACATAATAACATAAATTAAAATATTTTCTTATTAAAATGTTAGTTACAAATAGTGTAACAACAAATGTCAATTATTTTTTGAAAGACAGAATGCAAGAAGGGGGGCATTAAGTGTGGGTTAGACCTTCTGGTTTATATCTAAGTAAAACAAGGTGTTTGTAGGCTATAACATTAGATTGTCTCAGCAATGTCTAAGCTTGTAATTTACTTTCAAATCAGACAGGGGTGAAAAGTTTAATATTGTGTAACTGGGATCAAACAAGTATCATGTGCCAAATGTGAAGACTGACAATTTATAGATAATTCCTTTAGAAATTAAAACTTATATTAAAATTTGATTATTAACTACATGTTAATACCAACTACACTGACATGCATTGAGAATTGTGATTTAATTAAACGTTAATTAACTGAAGTTTTGTAAAAAGATTGTGACAAGCACTTTTCCCTACCTGTATCCAAAAGGTTAATGTTAATTACTTACCATTAAAATGGATAAAATGTGCCCCAGGACAAGGAAAAATGACAGCCAATAATGTGTGTCCTTAAAGGATTAAATAACAGAAAACTGGATCTAAGATTGTAAGAATTGAAAAAAAAAATCACTTTTGGGTAACTGACCAACAATAGTTGCAATAACATTTATAATCACACATTCTTAAAAGCTATTTAACAGCTATAATTTGACTAGTTCATAAACAAAATGTACAAAAACATTATACCACATTCAATAATAATTTAAGACTTCAATGTTATATATTACACCAAGTTATAATTTCAATACAATTACTAATTTTGCATCTTTACACGACTAACATGAAGTCTTGTACTTCACACCATGTTTTGAAGTGACCTGTAACCTTACATGATTAACACGAAGTCTTGTACTTCACACCACCCTGTGAAGTGACCTGTAACCTTACATGATTAACACGAAGTCTTGTACTTCACACCACCTTGTGAAGTGACCTGTAACCTTACATGATTAACATGAAGTCTTGTACTTCACACCATGTTGTGAAGTGACCTGTAACTTAACACAATTAATAGTCTTGTACTTCACACCATGTTGTGAAGTGAGCTCTAACTTAATTAATACAATCTAGTACTTCACACCACCTTGTGAAGTGACCTATAACTTAACACAATTAATACAGTCTTGTACTTCACACCTCCTTGTGAAGTGATTTGTATTTTGTTATATGCAAGCTCATATTAGAAAGGATGATTTTAACAAAATTCATTTGTCCCCGGTTGTATTTGAAAAGTGGACGATAAGTTCAACCTTCTCCCCCGTAATAACATTCTCTAATTCATCCAGCTAACTATTTACCAGTTCTGCACATGCGTGTTACAAAAGAATTTTTCTACTAAATCAATCAAGTCATCCTAAAAATCATGAGTGAACAGTCCTCACAATGAATGTGCTAACAGTAAATATTTCACAGTGGTAATTAAAGTTGATTCATCCCTACAGTAGTCATAACAATTTAATGTGGCTTGCTACAAGATGAAAATGTCATTAATTTAATTTAAACTGTCAATGTTGTGGCTATGCCATAACAGATCCTTCCATTAGACTTCACAATATATGAAGGCACAATGTTGATAAAAAAACTTAATAATTACTGTAATAATGGTATTTAAACAAAAATAGTTCAATTAATGCAGGAGTTGGTAATTAAATACATCTTAAATGCAATATAAGCTTTATTTTCAAGCCACACAAACAAAGCCTGTAACACTTGTCAATCACCAATTGACAAGTGTTACACTGAATTATGAAGAATCAAGTTTAATATTAATTACAATTTCAGCAAATGATATATTGCAAATTATATCAAATCTTATAATTACTTAATAAATTCAGCATGCCATTCTTAAGCCTAACATTTGACAACATACAAGTAACTCAATGTAGGATATAAATTTTTTGTACTATAAATATGCAAGCTAAAAGTATTATTTAACATGACTAAACCAACTTGAAAGTAGCTTATACTTACAAAATTATAACAATTTTACTGTGTTTAAACAGTTTTACCTAAGTATAGTAACAAACGTGAATTTAAGTGTAAGAACATAGTAAAATTATAAATTTCACTTTCACTATATTTTTTTCCATTATATAATACTAACAATAGGCCTATACTTACTAATCTATATTAGTGAACTTACGATAATAAAATTATTGAGTTTAATTTAGTATAACTATTCAGAAAAAGTTTAGACTGTAACCGAGTGATATTTTGATAATAATACATCGCTGAAACTTGAATGTACCAAAGGCTTAGCCAAGCCCAAGGTCAAAGGGTAAATTCGACTTTTACTTCTAACAACAAAATGTGATAGTCTAGTACTTTATTAAGTCGCTTATTTGCAGATATTTGTTGGTCAACTTCAAGTTAAACTTAAAAGCTAATTCACTTTCATAAGTGTCTTAGGCCTAGCTGTGAAAATACGATTCGGTACTGTTGTTAATGTTACTCGAGTCTCAATTTCTCAAGGCTTTAAATATTAGTCATTACTAATAGTAATACTACTACTGTTAAACACACGTCTGTTGTTAAGAGATATCGTTATTACACATTATTTAAATATATATATATATATATATAAGGTTTACCATAAACAGCACTCAAATGTCGCTCTCACCTGTTTCGAACCAAATTTCTTTATAATGCTAGCAAAAAAACCAAAATGAATTAGTGATTACACCACAACCTATCAGTCACTTTAACTCAAGTTATGCTGTGATGAAATAGGTCAGATGCTTCGAAGGCGGAATCCTTTTTCGTAAAACTAAAAGATCTACGCGCGTAGGTATTAACTTAACTTCAGCTACCCTCACCTGTAAGTTTTAATTAGCTAAAAAAATAAATAGATTTAGAATAATTTGCAAAATTTAATTTTTCTAATTAGACTTATTTTAAAAACTTGAAGTTTCATCTTATTAATATTGCTCATTTGCAGACATAAGGTTTTACATTTTACCGCGCAAGTTTATCGATCGTCATTACTATTATGGTTAGTCTTTTACAATACCTATATTATGTTTCACAAAACTTGAGTAAAGTCAAGTCTCGTACAGTTTTTCAACGTATTACGTAATGCAGTTTTACATACAATAAATATTCATAAAATACTTTCAACTGAAAATTATTTTATTTTCAACAAAATAATATCCTGGTAACAGTTACCAATATTTTTATATGAGGTCTACTTTTTAGAATTTTGTCAAGGACAAGTTAATGTAATGATAAAAATATATTATATATATACCGCCAAAATAAAAATTGATAATAGTTATCCTTAATTAGGTCATATCTAAGTTAATAAACAAACGTCGACTGAAAAAAATTATAAATATACATTGTATTATAGTTTTTCAGCAATATTTTAACATCAAATCAGAATAATATGTATACTGACATGCAAATATTCAAAACCATAATTGTTTTTCTCTTTCAGAGTAGAGCTTAAAATTAAACAATGTCAGATGAGGTTAGATGTGTTTCATCTTGCTAACTATCCTTCTCCCCACCCCTCTCTATTATGGACTTCAAGTTATACTGAACCAGACTATAGTATGCCAGGTACACGAAAAAAAAGAAGGAAAAAGATGCTTTCCCGCCATTTTCGTTAACGCTTTCTGACTTCGAAATTGATTGTTTATTTATTTAATTTGTTGTTAATTGGTAAACGATACACTTGGAGATATTGAATTTTAGAATATTTTTAAATGGAGTAAGTTATTATTCGATTTCTTATTTCTAACCTAAACTGTAAACCAGTACAAAGAAATTGGATACGCGGTTTTCCTTTTCCTACACTCACACACTTTCAGTTTGTAATATTTAAAATGAAAATAAAATCACTCTAAACATCTTATATTATTTTATTTTTAATACATTTCAGTAAGTTATATTTCAACTACAGTATGAATATTTTTTTACTGTTTATTGTAAGATTCTGTAGTACATTATTTT
Source organism: Limulus polyphemus (assembly GCF_000517525.1). Classification (NCBI taxonomy): domain Eukaryota; kingdom Metazoa; phylum Arthropoda; class Merostomata; order Xiphosura; family Limulidae; genus Limulus; species Limulus polyphemus. Next base: position 47,492 of record NW_013671239.1, read on the forward strand.
TTTATTCATTACGCCGTATCTTGATAAAAGGTGATTTTGTTGCTGTACCAAAGGACAGCCTTTTTTACCCAAGTTTATAGTTAAGTAATAACCTGTCAAGCTGCTCTAAAGTTTCATTGGCCACAAAATGTTGTTTGGGAGGATTTGTTCTACCCACCATAAGTATCGAAACTCGATTTTTAGAGTTATAAGCCTTCAGTCTTAGCGCTAAACCAACAGGAGGCTGTTAGAGAAAATGACAATATATAATTTTTTGTGTATTCTGAAAGAGAATTATTAAAAGAACAAAAAATTCACGATAGTGCTTAAAACAAAACACGTTTATGTTCTTTTCTTAATATTACTTTGATTAACAGCAGTGATTAGAACGTTCACTATATCTTTCTATTATATATTTTTTATCATAGAGATTATTTTGCATCATTAGCTTAGTATATGGAGTTAGGAGTAGCATAATTCTCCTAACCTAGCTGGGTAGAGTCTCGTGAGACATTATTGGGATTGTGGCCGGAAAAACAGCGAGGGTATCCAACTGATGACTCAACTTATTTTAATCATTATAAGTAAGAATTTAAGTATAATATATTAAATCATATTTATTTATTGCTGGGTTGATTTTTAGTTCCGATTTATGTCGGTAGCTTGCATTGATCAGAAGTTAGTATTAATTAATTCTTTGCTAAATTATCGACAGTGACAGTTAAATAGATCTACATAGCGGTAATATGGAGAATTCCGCCAGTAAAGATTACTACAATATAAATGGGAAAGTATGTTTCAATATATTTTTTTTCAGTTAAATCTTATGACACAAAATCCGACGTTGAAATGTCGAAAATTATCACAAAAATTTTGTTTTTGAAGTTCAAATCAATAAAATGAAAACAAAGCAACAAGTTTACAATAAGTTCTTTCATCAGTGCTTATCGTGCCCAAACGTTCATTAAGAGTGACAGTTCTGTATCTTAGGTTAGATCGGATAGTCTCGCACAGCTACACAAGGGTTATCTTCTCTTGTAGTCCCTAATTTTTAACCGATAGACTAGATAGAAGACAGCACCCTCTGGTAACTCTTGTGCTACTATATCTTACCAAATAGCGAGATTTCATCATTATTCTTATAGCGCACTCACAGCTCCAGAGCGTGGGACACATATTTGCGGCAACGAGACGCCAGCCTTAAACCCTCGGATTCACAGTCCCAGCACGCTACCCACAAGGCCACGTTCATACTATATTGCAGTGAATCAACTAATTATTCCTGGGTTGTCTTACGTATAGAAACCGACCAATTATATCTGCAGTAAACCAATCAAGTTGTATGCGTGAAACAAGTCTTTCTGCAGTGAACCAATCAAGTTGTACACGTGAAACAAGTCTTTCTACAGTGAACCAATCAAGTTGTACACGTGAAACAAGTCTTTCTGCAGTGAACCAATCAAGTTGTATACGTGAAACAAGTCTTTCTACAGTGAACCAATCAAGTTGCATACGTGAAACAAGTTTTTCTCCACTGAACCAATCAAGTTATATACGTGAAACAAGGTCTTTTTCCAGTGAATCAATCAAGTTGTATACGTGAAACAAGTCTTTCTCCAGTGAATCAATCAAGCTTGTTTACATGAAACAAGTTTTTCTCCACTGAATCAATCAAGTTGTATACGTGAAACAAGTCTTTCAGCAGTGAATCAATCAAGCTTGTATACGTGAAACAAGTCTTTCTCTACTGAACCAATCAAATGAAACACTTTGACTTCTGATGATGGATCAGTTTAATGTAGGTCGTTTACATGTATGTCTCTGTTTAATTCTTAAATAATAACGGATTTAAAAAAGAACAGAGAGGAAATTTAACACTGCATAATTTTAATTATACAACAGAAGTGTTTGATCACCATATTTAGTGATCTTCTTCGGTGTTGATATTTGTCTGGGAACACTTATCACCTTATACATACATGGCCTAGTAGTTAGCGTACGGGCCGCATACGGAAGGTCCAAGATTCGAACCACGGTATGTCACTTAACACGCTCTGCACTTTCAGTTGTGGGGCTTTATAACCATGACAGCAAATCCTGCTATTCAATTAATTAAGAGAAACAGCATGAGCATACGGGTGTTCCTGATTGGTCACCTCCCTCTGGTCAGCCAATCCTGCTATTCAATTAAGATAAGCAATATGAGCATACGGGTGTTCCTGATTGGTCACCTACCTCTGGTCAATAGTTCTAAGTTATGGAACATAATGACCTGGACGTTTATCCCGTGTGTCGCCCATAAGTAAAAATACGAAATCCTTGGTCATTTCCTTAACGAAGATTTCTTCCATTTGTAGAGATCTATTAATTAAAAGTAATTTTATAGTTCCACATTATACACTAGAGAGCGCCTCTGGCGGGTGAAAAATGTTCAGTAATTAATTAAAAGTAATTCTATAGTTCCACACTATACACTAGAGAGCGCCTCTGGCGGATGAAAAATGTTCAGTAAATATTTAGAAATTCAAGTTAGCTCCTGACGATTTTGGTATTTCGGAAAACAAAATAAAATTTTTTTCACGTGGTTCAGAGGTAAGTTTGAGAGCTTATAAAATTGAAATTCGAGATTCAATCCCTGCAGTGGGCAGAACGCAGATAACTCAGTGTGAAACTTTGTGCTTAAGACAAACAAAGAAAACTCACGTGCTCAGTCACACACATATCTGTTTTCGAGACTGATCGATAATCCAACTTTCTATATATTTAAATATATCAAGGCCTATTACTTTAACCGCCGTCCACTTTTGGGGTGGTTTTAATTTCGGTTACTGAACCCTCAAGTTTCAAAGTTTTTTAAACACCACTCACTGCCGAGATTTATATATTTCGTCATATTGGTCAGTTTTTGCCTGTTACAACAATGAGTGTAAAGAACTTACCAATAAAAAATTGAGTAAAATCACGTATTTTTTTAATGTAAAATACGTATAGAACTCCGGCAGTAATTAGAGACGAGGGTAATTTAAAAATTGATGGTATTTTTATTAACAAAATTTGTATGAGTCACATATTGTTAGTAACCACCAAAGTTATGGACCCGAAAGCAATTTGCCATATAAATTAGCTGAGAAAAATATGTTTAAAAATTTGAGAGGGTCCCATATAACCCCCCCCCCTCCCAATCGAAAACCCTAAAATTGATCAGGCATAATCCTTGGCAACTCACTGACGAAACCAGCTAGTTTCTCAGATTCGACATTTGACTAAATTTAGATTTATAATACTTGAAATTTACTGAAGAACTGACTTGAGTAGCAGCCTGTGTTTCTTTTCAACAGTTTTCATTTGATTGAACGAAGATTATTAATAATACTTCTTCCCAGCCTTAGGCAAGTGTTGCTTCTTTCTAATTATTGAACGGTTTTAATTAATTAAGTTCAACGATGAACCAAGTCTCTTCTCCAAGAAAGCCTATACCGAAGCATAGACTAGCGCTGCCCAATCAGAGACAAGGTTGCTCTAAATGTAGATTATCTACAGGCCCGTACGCAAAATGTTTGAATGATGCGAGATCAAAAGTCAACACATATTGTGTGAAGCACAATCAGCATGCTAATGCTATGGAGGTCTGTGAGCATGCGACTATCTCAAGTCACGGGATGCTAATGTTTTATCAGAAGATTGTAGACTATGTAGAAAACGTTAAATACCATAAACAGCTGCGTTATAACTATATAAGCATAATATTTTTAAAACAAAAATAGAGGGTTCAGCTGAAACCCCTGCGTACGTGCATGATCTGCCCCTGTTTAATCAAAGTCAAGTTTAACTTTAAGCGTAGATTATATAACCTTGTTCATTTCAGAACAGTTTAACTCCAAGCTCAGATTATCTGACCCTGCCCAATCAGACAAGTCTAACTCTAAACGTAGATTATCTAACCCTGCCCAATCAGACTAGTCTAACTCTAAACGTAAATTGTCTAACCCTGCCCAGTCAAAAACGTTGAGGTTGGTTTGGTTTGAATTTCGCGCAAAGCTACACGAGAGCTATCTGCTCTAGCCGTCCTTAATTTAGCAGTGAAAGACTAAAGGGAAGGCGGCTAGTCATCACCACCTACCGCCAACTCCTGGGCTACTCTTTTACCAACGAATAGTGGGATTGACCGTCGGCTGAAAGGGCGAGCATGTTTGGTGGGACGTGGATTTGAACCACCTGGCCATGCCGGGCCAACACGCCGAGGGATCAGTTCTAAAATGTGACCTAGGTGTAAGGCTGTAACAAGCTTCAAAACTATACTTTGACTTTATAGATAGTGTTTAAAAATGAGTATAGGAAAAAATGTAAAGAAATAATACATTAAAACGGTCAAATACACGGCGTAGCGCCTCCTTACAGAACTTATTGTAAATGGCTGATAATTGTACAATTCCATCAAAACATGTCAAGAAATAATATATCAAAACGGTCAAATACACGGCGTAGCGCGTCCTTACAGAACTTATTGTAAATGACTGATAATTGTACAATTCCATCAAAAAATGTCAAGGAATAATATATTAAAACGCATATTTGAACTAGAATAGTAGCAATTTAGAAATATTTGTACTGTTTTTGAGATTAAGGTTCTTATACTTTCCAATAGATGGCAATGCGATTTCAAAAGGCTATAAATGTTTTTAGTTAAACCTATTAAACAGTAAAAATACTTAATTAATACAAATATATTTAGTAGACATGAGTCAGCTTTGTATTTTTCGAGATTCTATAATTTATTTAGAATATGATTCTGAAAATAAATAAGAAATAATATGTTTCAGCACGAATACATTGGATTTAATACACTATAGGGAATCAAATTCTGGAATTTATCATTGATAAGTCCACTGCGCCACTGGAAAACGATAAAAAAAAGAGATATTAAGACATATTAAAACATCTGAATTGTGTGAATTTATTTTATGAATTACAATAAGCGTTTGCAATTATTACAATTCTTAAAGATTCACTTAAAAATCTAAACAATAAATTTAAATTGATTATTTTAGGCGTAGAAAAACCGGTGCTATCAGGTTCAACACATTGCTGTTGCTTTCTTTTTAAAATATCATTCAAATTACACAAAGCCCTGATTCCAAACATATTGGATTAATTAATGGATTATAGTGGTGTTTTTTCAGAATTAGGCTAGGTGATAAAAATCACTCAAGTTAGTTTAGTATACAAGTAGTAACGAGAAGAATATCCATGCCCAACTAAATAAGACCTCTGTTTCTCGTAAGAAGGCGTAATAAGTAAAATATTTTACTCACCTACCTTGGATCTTATTGTTTTATTTAGAATTTCGTGCAAAGTTACACAAGGGCTATCTGCGCTAGCCGTCCCTAATTTAGCAGTGATAGACTAGAAGGAAGGCAACTAGTCAACACCACCCACCACCAACTCTTGGGCTTTTTTTTTTTTTACAAAAGAACAGTGGGATTGACCGTCACACCACAGCTGAAAGGGCGAGCATGTTCGGTGACGAGGATTTGAACACACGACTCCAAATTGCGAGTCGAGCGCCTTAACCACTAAACCATTCCAGGGCATTAGATATTATGTTTTGACACAAGTTAGAGCATTTGCACGTTCCCTCTTCCTAAGAATCTGACACGCAAGTTTCCCGAAATCTCTTCAACTTTCCTGATAGCATTACTAATTTTTGTTTGGTCAAACATTAATGAAACAAAGACTTCTGAGCAACCGGTACCTCGTTAAGTTTTACGGATTTCGAACGCTAAAACTCGGAGTTCGATTTCCTCCAGTGGCTTTGCTCTAAAATAGACAAACAAACAAAAATGAACAACTAGATCAGCGCCACCTGTTCATAGACATTTATTTGACTGATTTATGTATGAAAATTGCAACATAGACTTGTGGAAAAAAATGTACCAAGACTAAATGTCATGGTATTTCAAGCGGCTGAGTCTGATTAGATAATAAAAAATAGCCTGGTGACGCATTAAAAAAAAGTTGAGTCGTTTTGCTTTATATGAATGTGAAACAAAAATATTTTTTGCCTTATGCTCCTTGTTAATGGAAATAAAGCTTTAAAGCTCCAACAACTTGTGGAAAATCGTTAATTTTTTAACGTGTTCATAAAGTAGCGCCAAATACAAATAATACAGACCAACAGACAGCAACGATAAGGGTATTTATAATGCTAAAACAGAAACATTCATATACATACCGATGACTCAGCGGTAAGTTTGGGGGCTTATAACGCTATAAATCAGGCTTCGATACCCACGGTGGGGAGAGCATAAAAGCACAGGTAGCCCATTGTGTAACTGTACGCTTGAAAATAAACAAAACAAAAGAAGCATTAACTTAGAAAAGTTTATTTTCGAGTTCTAGTTTTATACTTTGGTCCAGTATCTGAAACTTGAGTATTTAGTTCACGTCAAAATCTACTGATGACCAGTTCAAACAAATCTCTAGACTGTTGTGTGCTGGTGATATTCTGTTATGACGAAGTTGTTTGTACGTTCTCGTGACTACGTGACTTGACTTTATACCCGTCTCAAATACGCCAGTTTTCCGATAACTATAGTTTCACTTATATATTTTTTAAATGGTTGACATTCACGTCATGATGCCGAACTATTGATTGCTTACTGATTTGTCAAAAAAGAGGCTTTTTGTCAGTGTAAATTGTTAGTCTTAAGCCAATAAACTCGGGTAGAGAAATGGCCAATCAAACAGTTGAATATAAGGATCTTGGAGATTTCCTTTTTTTTCTTCTTTGAGGTAAAAAACAAACAGAAAGTACAACAACCGAAAAACAACCAAAAGATTAAATAATTGATGGAATAACAGTTTTTGTCAGTGGTGCGTAAAATAAAAGAAAATCTATTAATTTCACTAATTTCCATAATTCTCGTTACTGGTTCCAACAACAATAACGACAGCATTAAGAGCCTGTTGGTCAAGGTGTATCTGTAATGAAGGTGTTTTAACGATGTATTAAGAGCCTGGTTGATCCAGGTGTATTTGTAATGAAGGTGTTTTAACGATGTATTAAGAGCCTGGTTGAAGGTGTCTCTGTAATGAAGGTGTTTTAACGATGTATTAAGAGCCAGGTTGATCCAGGTGTCTCTGTAATGAAGGTGTTTTAACGATGTATTAAGAGCCTGGTGGGTCCGAGTGTATTTGTAATGAAGGTGTTTTAACGATGTATTAAGAGCCTGGTTGGTCCAGGTGTATCTGTAATGAAGGTGTTTTAACGATGTATTAAGAGCCTGGTGGGTCCGAGTGTATCTGTAATGAAGGTGTTTTAACGATGTGTTAAGAGCCTGGTGGGTCCAGGTGTATCTGTAATGAAGGTGTTTTAACGATGTTTTAAGAGCCTGGTGGGTCCAGGTGTATTTGTAATGAAGGTGTTTTAACGATGTATTAAGAGCCTGGTTGATCCAGGTGTATCTGTAATGAAGGTGTTTTAACGATGTATTAAGAGCCTGGTTGATCCAGGTGTATCTGTAATGAAGGTGTTTTAACGATGTTTTAAGAGCCTGGTTGGTGAAGATGTATCTGTAATGAAGGTGTTTTAACGATGTATTAAGAGCCTGGTTGATCCAGGTGTATCTGTAATGAAGGTGTTTTAACGATGTTTTAAGAGCCTGGTTGGTGAAGATGTCTCTGTAATGAAGGTGTTTTAACAATTTATTAAGAGCCTGGTGGGTCCAGATGTATCTGTAATGCATATTTTTTGTTTGTTTGTTTTTACTACCTCTCTGCACCACACGTAAGTTTCTTAGTTTGCTTCAGAAACTGTATTTTATATTTATGGCAAAGCTATCTGTCGCCGGGTCTATTTTTAAACTATTGACCAGAGGGAAGGCAATGAGTCAGCAGCATCATACAGTACACCATCCACGTTAAGGAATTGACTGTCACTGTTATAATTTACCCACAGCTTAAACTGGCATAATATTTTATGTAATCGTATGGAGTTAAATCTGGCTCGCCATTCAAAACCCACAGTTCTACTACAGGACCAACCCTCGCCTTCCAACCCACAGTTCTACTACAGGACCAACCCGCGCCTTCCAACCCACAGTTCTACTACAGGACCAACCCGCGCCTTCCCAGAAAATTAATACTTTAATTTTTATTTTAGCATTTTAAATGTGAAACACTCAAGCGCCCGGAAACTGATAATTTGTCTTATTTAAGTGTTTAAAAGATGAAATAGTTAAGTGTCCCAGAAAATGAATAGTTCATTTGATTCTAGTATATGATTCATTTTGGATAAACTTTTGATCTAATATTTTTTGAAGCTTATTATACAATGAATACGGATTTTCTTGAAAATGAAAGATTTAAAATCAGTGTTACAACAAGTCTGGACTTTGTTGAAGATGACAGATTTAAAGTCAGTGTTACTGAGAGAGTCCTATTTCTTCAATATATACAATAATATTTACCGTCATCTTATTTGACTTGCTTTTTTTTGTGAAATTAAACACCAAAAGTGAAGAAAAATAACATACAGAGAACAAATGAAAAAAAAAAGAGACATGACAATGTTAGCTGAATCTTGACGTCTTAACTAAAGTGATATCTCAGGCCTGAAACATATCAGGCCCAAAATATCAATAATTTACTTCAGTTAAAAGCTTGAAACATAGGAATCACAGGTTGACATGAAGTTATCCAATAATATCAGTCAGCCACCTTAGTTAAAGTAACACCTTAGGCCTGAAACACAGGATTCACAGGTTGACTTAAGGCTATCCCTTAATGTCAATCAGCCACTTTAATTAAAGTAACACTTCTGGCTTGAAACATAGGAATTGCAGGCTAACATGAGACTGTTCCAGAATATCAATTATTAATATATATATAGCTGCCTCAGAAATGGAAAGTATTTAATTGATCGTCCCATTTAGTTGCGAATAACAATAATAAAATTCAATAACTTATTAATATTCTTTATGTGACTTTATATATATCTTTCTAGCGATCTATTTGATCATCTGTTTGTTTTGTATCAATGTTTTGTTCGAATTCGGGAACATTTATTTTTTAAACACACAAAAAGATTTATCTCCAACGTATAATTATTTCCGCCTTTGTAATGGCATTTTGAATGAGTACATAAGATCCATTGCTTCTAGCTATGTCATATCCAATGATCATCAGTCTCTGTTTCAGGGTATTCACTACCCCTACTCCAGACGGTCAAGATAGGATTAAAATGGACGAGAAGACATATTGTCTCGTTTTTGTGTGAGCTGATAGGTTAAGCAGTTACAGATAAATATAATTATCCAAGGAACTGAATTCTGAGATTTTTTATTTATTTTTTTGACAAACTCGTATTAAGTATATTCTGTTTCTGTGTAATTCTTGTTTTCTTCAGGAACGAATGTTATCAAATGTTAAAAATGATAAATAAGTAAGCCTATTTTGAATTAAAAATAAGCATTTTTTATGAGTTATGAAGTTTAGAGATTGTTTTCGAACGCGAGTCTTAACACTGGTTACACGCAGGGCAAATT
>NW_013671239.1:58015-63799 GCF_000517525.1 Limulus polyphemus
AATTACTCATTACCTACACATTGTCCCGTCAGGTTGTGACCATCTTATATATACCAGGCTATTCCCAATCTAGTAATCTCCCGACAATTCACGAAGGTTCGAGAAAGAAGTGGCGTGATACTAGTCACGTGACCTCGCTGACACAACAATACAGTAGCACTATGCTAAAGCGTTCTTCAACTGTGCCATTATTTAGATGATCCCGGAGCAATTGAAGCACATTGTTTGTGTATTACCTTATGTAGAGCGCGTTTATTTCAATTTATTTTGATACTTCTTAACCTTTTTGGAGCCGTCAAGGGTGCAAGGACATACTTATATAAAAATCCTGACCTTGCATCTCAAATCCAGGTTGGTGTAAAAACTTTTATGATGGTCATATTTAAAACCTTTTGTGGTACTTATGCTTATAACTGTTGTTATTGAGAAGCGATTTTTTTATTGGATGCAGCTTCTATTTTTTTATATATCTTGGGTCTGTGTTGCATGTTAAAATATTTTGAAGGATGTGACGTCGCATGATCTTGTGATATCGTCACGTGGCAGACCCACGTACAACACCTCATTCCATATCACTAACAGTTATTTTCACACGCCTTTCCATTTCACTATCAGTGGACTTCATAATCACCCCTCTACCTTTTTATATTAAAAAAACAATTTATGAAAAGTGTTAACAAAGTTTCTCGTTAGAACAAATGAAGATATTATGATTTGTTAACTCACGAGAAAAAGGTATCATGAGCTATAAGCCTGACGAGAGAACCTGATTGAAACAACAACAGTGTCATTTAACATTTTCAATGTTTGTTGTAACATCTTTACCAGTGAAACAAGAGGGAAATATTAGATATTATATGTAGAAATACGAACGCTCGACATTTCGCCGTTAGGCCTAGACTAGATATTATATTGTTGAGCAGTTCTTTGAGATTAATCGCTAAAAAGAATAATACAAAGTCCAGTTAACTTAATGATAACAAAAGCGTTTTATTTCTTGAAATCTAAGTTCTAAAGTTAGCTTTACTCTAATTTTCACTCATGGGCCCAACTTCACAGTGGACGCTAATAAGAATAATTTCAGTTACTTACTAACTCCTCTCATGCATACAGCACTTTTTGTATCTTGTTTGTTTGGAATTAAGCACAAAGCTACACAATGGGCTTTCTGTGCTCTGCCCACCACGGGTATCGAAACCCGGTTTCTAGCATTGTAAGTCCGCAGACATACCTCTGTACCACTGGGGGGCCTTTTTGTATCTAAAATTTTTCGTCGAAACACAAGCTCAGTATTCACAAATAACTGACTCAAATAAGTAACATAAATAAGCTAACGAAAGAACTCGCTAATTAAAAAATCAATCAATCATACACTGATTACTTGTTAACTGACTAACGTAAGTCACTCCTAATTATAACACAACTCGCTTTTCATACGGCTCACTTCATTTCATAAAATTTCAAGAAAATTCCAGACGTTGAGTTACTCGCTTATCACATAACGTCGAAACGCTCTTTAGTTAACATTGATGCAAAAATTTAAATAAATCTTGGTCTACAGCAACACACAGAAGTACAAACTCTTGAAGTTTTGGTTTAAGGCGGTTTACACGAAATATTATACAAAGGGTTGACTAGCTATATTAAAACGATTTGAATATGGAAAACAACAATTTACGTGACAACCACAGCCGATATAAAGTCGCAGTGGAACGGAATGTATCAGAACTAAATTTTTTACATTGTTTGGTGTTTCATAGGTAGTGTTATGCCATCAAAAATTGGTCACTTTGGAAAAGGATATGTAAAAGCTCTTTCTAACATAAAATTTTTATATGCCCATATCATTAAGATATGTACAGATATGGGATTTATAATTGTCAATAAGGGAATATTCCTTGCATTTATTGGCATTGGAAAACAAAAGAATATGGATCAACTTGGGTACCCAGGACCGTCCATAAAGAAATTGCAACAAATGGTGCCCTCGCTGTGTTAATCAAAGAACAGTGTCTCGTAGCAGGTGAGAATTCAAGAACACAAAGGTCAGTGGTAAAAACCGTCCACCTGCCACAGGTAACAGAATCAAAATTGATTTCCATCTGGAAAAGCGACACAAGTTGCTTCCAGGATATATTCAATCGTCGCATATCTCAAGCAGCTAGAAAATAAAATGGGTATTCATACCATTACATACGAAAGCAGCCAGTATCTATGGATTTCTGTGCGATCAGACTGTTGAAGTGGGCGCTGGGAAACCGCTGTCTTCGTACACCTAGATGACTTACGGAAAGTAGTCAGGGAGCAGTGGTGTGCTTTTAACACGACAGCTTTACAACGGAGCCTTTTAGTTTTACATTGAAAATCATGCTGCGGGGTTACGTCAGTATGAGCGGTCTTAAGATAAAGCATGACTAGACGTGGTGATATGGACTGTAACGACGTGGTTAGGGTTCCAAATCAATTTAATATAACGTAACCAATCTCTACATAGAGAATCAAACTCTCGAAACATGTAAATGATTTAAAACCTTACTGCTGTATACGATGTTGTATCTCAGACGTACGTGCGCCGTTCATATTTATGTACGTGTATTGTATCTAGAATTGATTACAGTCTGTTGGTAACAGCTATAGATAAATCATTTGTACATCCTGGCTGTGTCTAGTTCCTGATTTAAGTTAGCATATAAACTGAAGATTTTGATATTTGATTAAGCTCATTTATTTTTTCCAATGATCATTAGTTTGGAAATTTATGTCAGCAATAACGACATTGTTAACGCTAAGACATGAAACTGTTGACGTGTGAAGTGTGCTAAGTGTCTGAGATCAGAATTGGACATGTTTAATAAAGGGAACGTTTAATTGGTTAATTATTTTTTCATCACTGGCCAATAGAAGAATATATGCTACGAAACTAACCAGTTATCTTATGAGGCTCATTTCCGGTTTGAAGAAAGCTAGAAATTCTCTCCAATCTTCGTATCATTTCAGTGGAAAAAGGCGATCTCAAGAAGATAGTATAATCACATTGTTATTGTGTCACCATCTTTAATTCCAGGACCACTTGTCGTCCGAAATTGTCTCCTATATAATTATAAATCCTGGAGAATAAAAAACTTGTCTGGGTTCTGTTGAATAATTAAAAATACATATGTAACAGGATGTAAAAAAGGAACGATGTAGTTTTTCAATTTTTGTCTGTGGATTAGAGTCATAATATTAAAAGACTTATTTTTCTTGGTTTAAGGTTCATAAGTCTAGAAATTACTTTTCTTTGTTTGAGTCTCATAAATCTAGGTCTTATTATTATTTTGGTTTAAGGCTATTTGAAGAGTTATTTCTCTTCATTGAAGGTTGGTGATTTAGGACATATTATTCGTGTTTTAAGCCCCGTTTAAGAGTTATGGCTCTTGATTTAAAGCTATAGTTTAGGAATTATTTATTTTGATATAAGGCTGGTTTAAGAGTTTTTAGTTGTTTTTTTTTTTTAATGCCGATCTAAGAGTTGTATCTTTTGATTCAAAGCTGGTTATTTTTGTTATTAGCTACTGTTTCATTTTGGTACTTGTTGGAATTTATTAAACATAACACACACATATTAATTTGTGTATATAAGTATCAGAAAGTTTATCACATTGAAAGAATCGTTCGTCGTTGATGACTAAATCGATGATAACAAACTTTTGATCGTAATTTATAGAATAGCAAGTGTAAGAAGATCAGCCTCTATTGGTCTTTAAACTGTATTATCCTAATAACTCTGTGATATCATAATAACTCTGTGATATCCTAATAACTCTGTATTATCCCAATAACTCTGTGATATCCTAATAACTCTGTGATATCCTAATAACTCTGTATTATCCTAATAACTCTGTGATATCCTAATAACTCTGTATTATTCCAATAACTCTGTATTATTCTAATAACTCTGTGATATCATAATAACTCTGTATTGTCCTAATAACTCTGTATTATTCTAATAACTCTGTGATATCATAATAACTCTGTATTGTCCTAATAACTCTATATTATCCTAATAACTCTGTGATATCCTAATAACTCTGTGATATCCTAATAACTCTGTGATATCATAATAACTCTGTGATATCCTAATAACTCTGTATTATCCCAATAACTCTGTGATATCCTAATAACTCTGTGATATCCTAATAACTCTGTGATATCATAATAACTCTGTGATATCCTAATAACTCTCACCCCACCTGGTGGTAAAAAACATCAACTGATATAAGCCACGACATTTGGCAAGTGTTAACCTGACATTGTCAGCGGACAAAGTTGTGTTTGTTCTTTAACTTTCTTCCTTTTACTTTGGTCGCTTTATGTTTTATAATTTTCACTATTTATTACTGCCCGATTTTGATTTGTACTAGCCAATTATAGTATTCCATGTACACTGGCGTCTCTGCAGCAATGTTAAAGTTGTGGTTCAATAATTGATACCAGATGGCGTTAAAATATGTTGATTTTTTTCATGTTTGTTAGTTGTTAAGCGCAAACAACACGATAGGCTATCTGTTATGTGCTTACCATGGGTATCCAAACCCAATTTTTAGTGCTATAAGTCTGCAGACTTAAAAATGAGCCTATTGGTTTTTTTTTTTTAAATAAGAAAACGTTTTATTATTAAAATTTTGAATGTCGTCGAATTGATTACTACCAAAAAACTAGATATTTATCAAAATTCAAACAAATTCGACGTTTTGTCTCAACAGTTTGCTCATACTGCAATTTGCCCCCAGTGGTTTGTAACGCTAAAAACCGGGTTTCAAAACCCGTGGTGGACACAGCACAGATAGTCCATTGTGTGGCTTGGCGCTTAGCAACAAACAAACAAACAGTTTTAATAGGAACTCTCCCAACCCACTTTCTTTGCGAGACCCCCCCCCCCTATGTTTGACGTATCATAGCATACTAAAACTTATTGATTGTTATTGAAAGGTAAACAAGTAAACTTGAACTGCTTTCTTCCAGTTAGTAAAATGATTACAGAGTTATTAGGATAATACAGAGTTATTAGGATAATACAGAGTTATTAGGATATCATAGAGTTATTAGGATAATACAGAGTTATTAGGATAATACAGAGTTATTAGGATAATACAGAGTTATTGGAATAATACAGAGTTATTATGATATCACAGAGTTATTATGATATCACAGAGTTATTAGGATATCACAGAGTTATTAGGATAATACAGAGTTATTGGGATAATACTAGAAACTGTAACATCAATGAACATCGGCCAAGGTCTCCAATTTAGGAAGAAAGTTGAAGAACAAACACTACTTTGTCCGCTGACAATGTCAGGTTAACACTTGCGAAATGTCGTGGCTTATATCAGTTGATGTTTTTTACCACCAGGTGGGGTGCCGATGTTCATTGATGTTACAGTTTCTACAAGGTCTCCAATTTAGGACGAAAGTTGAAGAACAAACACTACTTTGTCCGCTGACAATGTCAGGTTAACACTTGCGAAATGTCGTGGCTTATATCAGTTGATGTTTTTAACCACCAGGTGGGGTGCCGATGTTCATTGATGTTACAGTTTCTACAAGGTCTCCAATTGAGAAAGAAAGTTGAAGAACAAACCCTACTTTGTCCGCTGACAATGTCAGGTTAACACTTGCGAAATGTCGTGGCTTATATCAGTTGATGTTTTTTACCACCAGGTGGGGTGCCGATGTTCATTGATGTTACAGTTTCTACAAGGTCTCCAATTGAGAAAGAAAGTTGAAGAACAAACCCTACTT
>NW_013671240.1:0-1095 GCF_000517525.1 Limulus polyphemus
CATACCGCTGTGCCACTGGGGGAGCGTAAAATTCTGATTAATAAGGTTTAGCTGTATTCCGGACTGTACGTTCTTTAGTACATGTAATATTGCAGTGCACATGTTATAGAACACTCTAGTATTTTTGCTTAAACTGCTACACATGTTTACGAAAATTTTTCTTACTGTACTTTTTAGTTTTAAAGTAAAGCATTAAAAGATAATTACAAGTTGTACTGTTAACTGTTTGTTTACTCCCAACAATAAGCCACCGAAGTTTGAAACAAATAAACGGACGGACAGCTTACTAGGCTCATTGCTTCGTACATCAAATTAATAAACGACTATTCTGCAAATGTTAAAAATTACTGACGGAAGTCTTATGCTGCTTCAGCAGAAACCCTACAGAAGTAGGTTCTGGTTTTGTTTTGGTCCGGATATCTTTTTCTAATAAAGTCCCCGTTAGAAAGCGATTTTGCCCGTGATCTTTATAAAATTCAGTGCAGTATACGTCCGGTGGTGGGTTATAGAACCATATGAAAACCGCAAACAATAGTCACGACATAATAGTTTCTTCGAAATAGCTTCCCTTTCAAAGATATACGAAGACAACTTTGATCACGATCCGAGATAAGTCTTGAACAGATAGAGTTCTAGGTGTACGCACGTGTATATCGATTTCGTGACCGTATCTTACACACCATAGAATCTGTTACGTTATCATTGTTTTAAAAGCACACTAATGTTATCGTCCAAAAGCTATATACCTAAAGGGTTTTATAGAAATATAAATCTTTTTTTTTTTTACATAAAGTAAGTTTAATTTAAGTTTTGAATCGTGTTGGTAAACACATTGATATTTTTCATTCCATAAAATATTGTAAAAGTAATTCGAATATCTACTGAAATATTAATTAATGTGACCTTAATTATACACAGTGATGGTTTATTTTAATATTTAATTCAAGAAGTAGTTCTGAAATCCGACAATAGAGGTCAACATAATAATGGTTGGAGACGGCTGGAATGGGTAATGAAGAAAAGGTTTAATATAAGTTTAACATAACAGCAAATGTACAACGTTTCGACAAGGTTTTGTTATCATCAGGTACCTTG
>NW_013671240.1:2085-3548 GCF_000517525.1 Limulus polyphemus
TGTCATATAATAAGAGAACAGCTGAAAAGAAAGAAAAGAGGCTTCTCCTGAATATCCTTTTAAATTTCTTCGATTTTATGAAAACATTCCTTAGAAGTGATCCATGTTTATCCCTAAAGTAACCATATATAATTACATCTACAGATAAAAAAACAAAAAAAAACTTTTAATCCATTTTTATTCAATTACAAGTTGTATCTGGGAAACTTTATTAAATTGCCCCCACCCCCAGTGGCATAGTGGTATGTTTGCGGACTTACAACATTAGAAATTGGATTTCGATACCTGTGGTGGGCAGAGCACAGATAGCCCTTTGTGTAGCTTTGTGCTTAATTACAAACAAACAAACATTTATTCAATTATTATTCAACTACGGAAGGTATGTAATATTTTTTATTTATCTACAGTTAAATACTCACGTCTTCATGATACAATCATCGTCAAACACTAATGAAATATAATGTTCTAATTTTGAGATTTGCTGAAACACATGCGAGCAAAACGCGATCCGCTAACGTCGCCTATCAGAGAAACAAAAAACAATAAATTTGCTTCAGTAATTTTGACAATAAAGATATAAAAAAACGACTTTTACTTTACAAATAATAATAAAAAACTTTTAACAATATTAAGAATATTATGGTTGTTTACAATTGTTCTAATGTTACAAGATAATTAAAAACTGTTAATTTAAAAAGTGACTCATAGAGATCGTCAAAAAAGTACAGAAACAAGTTGAATCAAATGCAAATATTGTAGATTTAAGCCTACAACTAGGGACTCTAAAAAAAGTAAACAAAACTAGGCTGGACACAGTCTAATTTTTGCCAATCCCTATTCCACTTTTTAAATTAAAAAAATTTAATTATTTTGTTTCTTGAGTTTTTAATGTCCATTAACAGAGAATATGTTTTAAGCTACATACGTACATATGCATTCAGTTAAATGTTACACGTTTTTCTACAGTTTACTGCTGCATTGTTTTTTTCCACCCAACCATTATTTACTGAGACAGGTGGTTTTGTGCCTGAAGTTTCGTATAAACATGCGTTTAACAAGCGTCGAGTACAAAGGAAGCCGCTTACAACAACATCGCATATATTATGTATTTATTGATACGTTTGTTTGTTTGTTTGTAATTAAGCACAAAGCTATACAATGGGCTATCTGTGCTCTGCACACCACGGGTATCGAAACCAGGATTCTAGCGATGTTGTGCCACTGGGATTATAGATACGTAAATCAACTTTCAATGATAGAAATAATCAACTTCTTAAATAAGTCATGGACATTTGCAGCGTTTCATATAGTATATCTGTCTAGGTTTTGGTACAAAATACTCAGCCGATTTTGTTGTAAGCTTGTGAAACAAAAATATGAATAATATCAATAAAATAATATTTAAATACGAACTCGTAATTTTAGTTAAGTAAGAAAATCAGTAGAATAAATCACTAGTCACA
>NW_013671240.1:4457-9101 GCF_000517525.1 Limulus polyphemus
CAATTAATGCGCTATAAGTTACACAAATTATTTTCCAATTAATGCGCATTAGTAAAACATCTGATTTTTTCAATCGCGGAAAGTGAAGAACTTAGAGAAATTCTTCAGGGCGAAAAAAGCGAAGGTGCTTGAATTAATTTTAAAACTACCCTATGACATACTCAATACTGCATTGATTACCATTGTTCATGTTTCAGTAAAGTATTCGTAGTCCGTTTTTTTTTTCTGTAACGGCTTGTAAAACTATAATCAATAATAAAATAAGGTTGGAGACACTGTTATAAATATATACATTATTTACTCTAATAAAACGAAGAGTTTCCAACTAGTGTAAAAGGGAGCATTTCCAATTGGTATAACGGTGCTTAAATGGCTTTTACATTTCTGCGATGCTTAAATGGCTTCGAAGAGCTTATGTTTGTAGCAAAAAAAGAGCGTAAAGGGTGGAAATCTCGACTTTCAAGAATCAACTTAAAAACAGCCCCTACATCCTTCGCAGGAGTTTTTTTAGAAAGTGCGTAGATTTTGGAGCAGTATACCTAGCCGTTTTTATTGTAGGCAATAGTGCCTGAATGGCTTCGAAGAGAAACTTGGCCATTAGTGATGAAAAAACTGATAAAATCTCTTCCTTTCTTTCAAGAATCAACATAAATATAGTTCTATGATCTATGCAGGAATTTTTAGTAGGTTTGCCCAGGTTTTAATAAATATTCATAGCCGCTTTTTTTTTCTGCAGGCTTGTGAAACAAGAATAATATAATAATATGAAGAACAAATGGGTGAATTTTGTCTAATAATCGAAAAATCAACATTTTTTGCTATTATCAATATTTTAGCAGCCTTAGTCATTAAGATAGTAGGTCTTGAGTGTTGTTTCAAGAATAAGTATGTTCTTTTAGACGGTTTTTGCTCGTATGTTTTATTAGAAGTTTCGTGAAATATCTGGGCGATCCCTATTATGAATCATTATCGCGGTTCATGATAGTATAGTTGTGATACTAAATCTATTACTATACTAACCTTTGACATATATTACTTGTCTGAAACATAAAACTAAAGATTATTCAAAATATTTTATGATTTGCCTCAAAATAAATAAAATTGAGACGGTTAAGAAATAAAATTCTAAGTCGAAAGGATACAAAATTAACTAATAATGTTAAGAAAATAAAAAACCGCAGTTACAAACTTAATGACACTGAAAATATATAGGACGAGTTGTGGAAACATAATAGGAAAAATGTTTGTGAAACTGTGTGTTATGCTAGAGTACACAAATGTTGATTTATATATAATATTAAGGGTACTGGGTACGATGTGTGTGTGTGTGTGCTCGAATGAGAGTTTAGTTTCGTGTACCATTATTTGTTACTGTTTACGTTTGGATTTTTTTCGTTAATGAGTAGAACTTCTATATATTTTCTTTCCCTCAGATCTGTGGTTTTTATAAGGTAGAAACTGTAAATGGATTTTGGTTGTCTATTTTTATGTAGGAAGTGTTCTGCTGGAACTGTTTTGTTCATATTTATATAGTTTAGTGATATATCTTCAGAGATGCGTGCGACTCTTACCGTTTCTCCTACACATGTATCTTCATATATATTGCACGTGATTTGATAGACTAAATTTTTGGTGTGGCATCTTTGCCTTGCTCCGTTTTCTGGGGCATAGCAGTTCTTTGTGTCACTAATCGTTCTTTCAATGTTTACCTGGTTTTTGTGTTATGTTCATTTTCAGTTAGGATTGTTTAATGGCTTCACCAATTTTGCTCGTGATTGTGTTGTTTATGGATGAAATGCTCATTGTAGGGGTGTTTGTGTATGTCTTCTTTGTTTGTGTGTGTGTGATTTGAAAACATTATCGGTGTAATTCTCGGGATGTCCGTGTTGTTATTTGAGGTTTTTGTCTTATTTGAATGGCATTAGGCGTGGAACAGTTTTGATGTATTCTTTTAAGTTATATTATTGTTCTCATTTCGACATGGTTGGTGTGGTATGATGTCTAATGGATGAACATTGGTTCCTTACATTGTTTTTTTACACATAGATATCTGTATTTATCTGTCTTGAACTTTTAGGGTTAGGTCTAAGAAGGTTAAGTTTACTTATGGGTTGGGTAGTTGTAGTGTGAACTTGATTGTTGGGTGGAAGTTGTTTAGGGAGTGGTAAAGTTGTCGTAGTGCATCTTTAACATGGTTCCACGTACTAAAAATGTTGTCGATGTACCTGTGCCACACGTATTAGTAAGCCTAACCTTCTGGCGATCGTGAAACTATTGCATTTACATTAAAATGTTTGCAATTTTGTGTAAACATTTCTCTAAGTTAATCATCAATGAGTAAATCAGAAAAGTTAAAACGTAATTCTAATTACAAATACGCGCATATATATAGTTACATAAGCTTTTTAATTTCAAATAAGTTTATAGATGTAATTTGGATTGGTTTAAGCGAAGAAACGTTCTTTGCTTGCAAGGTTTAACGAAATAATGTCAGCTAGAATTAATTTTAAAATTGTATACATTCAACGGACTTCGTATGTTTTGCCATACAGCTGGCTTAAGAAAAAAAACTTTAATTTTAGGTTCCTCTTCGTTTGGTCTGTGAGTGTTTACTAAACTTACAACTTTAGAAACGCCTTTCCATCATGACCAACTAGGCTCAATTATTTTGTGGCCCAAGTGTCAAATACACAAGCTTTATTAAATCAAAGATTTTCATGTCATAAGTCATGGATGCAGAGAGCATAAGTAAATAAAATATTATAACGAAGAATAAATTTCTCGCGGTACAAAGTATTTAAAAAACATAACATCTAAAGTAACGTTCTGAGAAAGTTAACATCGTCGTTGTTTGTTGTTATTTCTTTAGCTTTTTTTTGTGTGCAAGTAACAATGGGTTGGAGACGCTTTTTTCCACATTTTTTACTGGTTATCATTTCAAATTATGAATAAAAAACAGAGTTCAATACCAATTTAGTGCCTCAGTCAATCAACATATAACACAATCGATGACCATATATAGGCCTAGACAAATAATTGTTTTCAGTATTATAACGATGACTACATATAGGCCTAGACCAAATAATCGTTTTCGGTATTATAACGATGACTACATATAGGCCTAGATAAATAACTGTTTTCGGTATTATAACGATAATAACATATAGGCCTAGACAAATAATCGTTTTCGGTATTATAACGATAATAACACATAGGCCTAGACAAAAAATCGTTTTCGGTATTATAACGATGACCACATGTAGGCCTAGACAAATAATTGTTTTCAGTATTATAACGATGACCACATATAGGCCTAGACAAATAATTGTTTTCGGTATTATAACGATGACTACATATAGGCCTAGATAAATAACTGTTTTCGGTATTATAACGATAATAACATATAGGCCTAGACAAATAATCGTTTTCGGTATTATAACGATGACCACATATAGGTCTACCCAAATATATGTATTCAGTATTATAAAATTTATGAGTAAAAGTTTTTTTTTTGTTAAATCGAAATTACAACTTCATTCCAAAAAACGGGACAATATGTAAAAAGCTCTTTAAATTCTTCTTTCGTAATATAATTACGTTTATAGAAATAAAAGTAACACTTAAATAAGATATTATGTGGATATCTTAAATGAGATTTTTATACATTCTTCTCTTGTTTAAAACTCTCACCTTGACGATTTAAATAAATTTCACCACTTATACTACTAAGAGTACTAACAGGGCACTGTGTAAAATATATAACATATCTAGCCAATGTGATGGTTATTTTTAAAATTCAAACTCACTAATAATAATGTATTTATTTACTAATCTTTTTCACAAGGAAAAACGTTCATCAGAAAACAATTATAACATCCACTCTTAAAACACGTGGAAAATATGGTCTCATCATCGGTCACTCTTAAAACACGTGGAAAATATGTTCTCATATTATCATCGGCCATCCTTAAGACACGTAGAAAATATGTTCTCATGTTATCGTCGGTCATCCTTAAAACACGTAGAAAATATGTTCTCATGTTATCATCGGCCATCCTTAAGACACGTAGAAATATGTTCTCATGTTATCGTCGGTCATCCTTAAAACACGTGGAAAATAAGTTTTTCTTTATAATTGAGTACAATGTAACGCTTCTACCTTAAAACCCATGGTTAGGGTTGAGTATGTGAACGTTGACTAAATATTCATAATTCATATTAATTGTTCTAAATAATAAAACTAGAGATGTAATAAGGAGGCTATTTTAAATTATCTAGATTTAGATTTACATAACTGATTTGTGTTGTTGTTGTGTGTGTGTGTTTGAAGAGGAAATCTTTCGTCAAATAACTAAGTTCCACCAGCCTATGCAACGTTAGTAATGGCATTTCTGGAAAGTAAAAGCCATTGATCTTCTTCTAAGCTAGTTTCAGGTTAACCACGTAAGTTATTTAAAGGTACCATGGAAAATATTTTCTTCTGGATTTTTAATTAATTCAATGAAACAACCAAATTTAGTTACGAGTAAATAGAAATTATCACATCGCTCTTAAATGTTCTTTTATTGGTTAAAGAAAATTATGAAGTTACGTGTGATGTTTATAATGAACCAACAAATTCATACAACTATTTAGATCTTTCTA
>NW_013671240.1:10011-27481 GCF_000517525.1 Limulus polyphemus
TCATCCTTAAAACACGTAGAAAATATGTTCTCATGTTATCATCGGTCATCCTTAAAACACGTAGAAAATATGTTCTCATGTTATCATCGGTCATCCTTAAAATACGTAGAAAATATGTTCTCATGTTATCATCGGTTACCCTTAAAACACGTGGAAAATATGTTCTCATGTTATCATCGGCCATCCTTAAAACACGTAATATTCTTATTACTCTGGCACAAAGGATATATACATTAATATCTAAACCGAAAGTGAGAAACCTTAAGTTAAAAATGTTATTATCCAGAGGAGATTGTTTGCTAGAGGTTTTAATTTGATGAAAAGATCAACAGAAGAAGGAATAATTAAATATAAATATAAAGACAATATTGAAAATGTTATACTGCTAATTACAACTCATTGTCCAGAGGCATCCATTAATATCAACTTTATTCAAAACGAATTCATCAAGTTATAGATAGGTTAAAAATGTTTTAAAAAATTGTGAAATAATTTGTTTGAAACGGCGACCTACATATTTATATAAATTGTTACCGTTCAAAACCTCTAAAATAAAGAATGAAAAGGGTATTATACAATCTAATAATAAAAAAAGTTTAATGTGAACAAATAGATATCTTGAACTAGGAAATTTAATTGTTAGATTAAAAGGGCAGGAATTGTTCAAGACGAAAGAGTCTTTTGATTGTGATACTAACTTATTTTGTAACCCGAGTTTTAAAAGAATCTTAAAAGTTTAAAAAATATAAAATTATAAGAAAAATCAAATTGAAAAATTTGTATGTTTTGTATCAATTTTAAACTTAGATTTATTGATTTTCCAAAAGTGTTAAGTTTCTGGTATTTATACTGAAGAGTAGCCTATGATGATACGGAACCGGTTCAAACTAAAGATTGTTGTTTAGAGCAAAGCTACACTGCGCTGGGTCTACCGCGAGGAATTGAACCCCAGATTTTAGCATTATAAGACCGTAAACTTACAAGAATTTTGTAAATAAAGAGCAGTTTGATAAAAAAAAGATACATTATTTCAAAAGACGATCAATGATTATTTAAATATTTTACAAAGTCAAATCAAATGTGTTCTGTGCAGTATGAATATGTGTTAATGACGATCAAAAGTGAATGGTACTTACTAGTGACAAGTTAAGTATTTTCATCGCCGCTTGTTACTCCTGCTAAGGAAAACAAAAACTACCTCATTAGCTGGTAAAATGAAGCCAAATAAAAATTGAAAATAACCAAAATGTGCCAAAGGTTTGTGAATAGCGATGAATAAACCCTCACTGTACGTCACAATAAAGTGTTTAAGTAAATGCAACTATACTTTAAAAATCCATAGCCTTGAATAAACTAGAAGTAATTAGTTACTTCCGTTTCCGTAAGACGGCAGAATGGAAACGGTCTCAAAGTGAGAATTTAACCGAGCGTTAAGTAGGATTTTTTTAATTGTCTTCTGAAAGAAATGTATGATTGTTGGCATTTTAAATGTTCGTAAAATTATTAATATGCTGTCTTTTAAAACCATTTGTAAACAAATCATAATAAAATATCTTACAAGAAAGTAAAATGGACCATCTAATATGGTTTGGAAAAGTGTAATAAAGCTGGAATTAAACTATGCTTGTCATATGACATTAATATTAGCCATATTATATTTTGTAACACTGCATTCTCTATCTTAAGGATTTTTAAGAATTAGAGTGTATAATGACAATATTCCAACAGTATTATGCCCGCTATATTCATTGCCGACGACGCGTTTCGCTCAACCCAGAGCTCATCAGGCCGGTTGAGACACAGTAACAAAGGTGGAATTTGTTGAACTTCGACATACTGTACATAAACGGCATATTATGCTGACTGTGGAGACAACTGAAAATTTAAAAAATAATGTAAAAACTAATTGGCAATATTTGTTGTATTATACTGAATAATTGTTAAAAAATACTAACAACAAAAACTAACAAAAAACTTGAGTCAAAAAGTTTTTTTTATTAATTTTCTAAAAATTTCGGCTTTTCATTTTAGCCTTAGTCTTTGGGTGATGTTATAGTTTCAAATCTGTTTTTAAAATGATTTTTTAATTAATTGATACACACAAACAAATTGAGGTTGAATTTGAACACATTTTCCTACTGCAAATTGTTTGTTTGCGGTGATGTTGGTAATGTTGCCTTTAAGTTCACTACATATTATGATCATCAAGTTTAGTTTTGTTTGGAATCCAATAAGCATATTTATATTTCTCGTGGTTATTCAGTAATATATTTACATAAAGAATATTGCAGGGTCGGCACTTGGGGTTGGCGACGTGTGACTCACCCCACATAAGGCGTCCGCCCCAAGGAGCACCAAAATTAACATTGCAGTTAGCAGTTCTTGTCAATTTTACGGGGGCGACGAATACAAAGTTCGAACATACCACAATTTTGCCTAGTGGCGGCTCTGGAAAAATTGCTAAGCGCAAATCTAACCTAATCAGTCTCTAGTAGTTATTCGGTAAAAATTATAAATAACCAACCTAATCGCATCATCTAGCGGACATTTAGGAAAGCATTATATAGTGATAATGTATAAATATAATTAATTTTATTTGTTCTTTTCGTAAATGTTCGGAAACATATTAGATCATAATAATTTGACTGTCACTTTTTTTAAACATGCACACAGAAGAAAATGCGGAGTGTGATCAACGCATTGCGTCTCGAACTCTGGACCTTTATATCTGCACCTTGACACGCTAGCCACTAAGCCATACCCAGTTAATGTTTGTTATACTGTTATCTCATAATTAGATTTAAAGATTCAAACAAAGCACATGTAGGAGCGGGTGGTGCTGGCTGGTTGCCTTCCATTTGGTTAGTAATTCAAAATTAAGTTTAGTGTCTGACCTGTCTGTTTAATTCACATGAGTGCCGTTTGAGATCAAAATAAAATACAATATCCTTTCAGCTGTAAGTTTTAACTTCCACGTTCCCTTTCAAAAACGAAAAAAAAGTAAAAACAAGAACACTTTTACGAAAGTTTTTTTTTTTTAATTTTCCCGACTCTATGGTAATATGTAAGTAAAACTGATCGATCAAGTGTCGTGTATTAAAGATAAAAGAAAGAGAACACGAGCCTGAGTTCTTTCAAGCCTTTCATAAAATATGTTTACAAGAAACGAAAATGTTGACGATGAAGATATGTATCAGTGTTCATACGGAACAAGCTAACTTTGTTGAACAAGTGAAGTATTCACATTATAAGAAAATATACAGTACTTAATAAGTTCTTTTTTTTTTAAATACCAAAGTCACGCAACATATTATCTGCCCTCTGTTTACCGCGGATATCAGCACTACAGGTCCTCAAACTTACCTTTGACCCGCCCCCAGTGGCACAGCGGCATGTCTGCGGACTTACAACGCTATAAATCGAGTTTCGATACCCGTGGTGGGCAGAGCACAGATAGCCCATTGTGTAGATTTGTGCTTAACTTCAAACAAAGAAGGCCTGGCATGTCCAGGTGGTTAGGGCACTCGACTCGCAATCTTCGGGTCGCGGGTTCGAATCCCCGTCACACCAAACATGCTCGCCCTTTCAGCAGTGGGGGCGTTATAATGTTACGGTCAATACCACTATTCGTTGGTAAAAGAGCAGCCCAAGAGTCGGCGGTGGGTGGTGATGACTAACTGCCTTCCCTCTAGCCTTGCACTGCTAAATCAGGGACGGCTAGCGCAGATAGCCCTCGTGTAGCTTTGCGCGAAATTCCAAAAACAAACAAATAATCAAACAAAGAAACCCTTAACCCACCAGGGAACTGCTATCTATCTGTCTTTCGGTATTTTATATGTACATTCGTGTTGCTATTGAAACAATAGTTACTGTGGTTCATTACCAATCCTTTGTGAACGTTTCGTGTCCACCTGTCACACGATGATTAATTGATTTGCATGAAAAGAAGTTTTAACGTTGTTTTGTAACTTTCTTCTCTCAGTATTCCCATCAATGAAATACGTAAAATAGATGTATCATGGCTTTGTTCAGACTGTAATTAGACTGTCATTTGCAGAGAACCGCCGTTTCCTTTGAAGCAAACATGTTTTAAACCGCGTGGATAAAGCAGATTAAAAAAAAAAAAGTTAAGCATTATTAAAAGCATCTTACTTCAGTAAGCGATTTGCGCTCACTTGTAAAATAAACCGTCATCAATCAGACGCTACTAGGACGAATCTGGAATGAGAGAAATAACGGTTCGCAGAGGAAGCAAGTGGTTGTTGATGTTTCCTTCACGTGAGGAAGCCTCTGAGAGTTACTTCTACTAGTTATTTGTAAGTAGCCCCTGAGGGTTACTTGTACTAGTCATTTGTAAGGAACCCCTGAGGGTTATTATATTAGGCACTCATATGAAACAACTAAAAAAGCTACTTGTGCGTTAGCGGATGGGTCTCTGCGGCCTCATACCCTGCTGGGGGGTGGGGGGGGCTTATAGTACCACGTCAGACCCCATAGCTGGGGGAGCTTAAGGTGCCACGCCAAACTCCATAGCTGGAACTGGAAAAGAACACTCTCTCCTATACGCACCTCCTTCCACGCCTGCAGCGCTTAGCTTCCCCTGATAATCTAGCCCCTAGCTTAAATCCTGCAGTGCTTTTGCACACTCATAAAAAGAACCATCGAGATGTTGTTTTTATTGGCCAATCGTAATAGGTTACTTATGAGTACATGAAATGGTCACTTGTAAAGCAATGCTGAGAGATTACATGTACTAGTCACTCCTAGGGACTTCTCAGATGCTTTTTTAAGAGCTCACTTGTAAGAGACCATTGGGAAGAGCTTATTACAATATTCAATACACGAACAGCCTGCTTCTACTTCGCAACATAAAAACACAGTCATCTTTTTTTTTAACTGAAAATATTTCAACATTAGTAACTTCACAGTAATTAAGCACATGACAATGTCAGCGCAATTTAATTTAAAAAAAACAACAACACAATAATACAGAAGTACGTGATATAAATACCTAAGAAAACAAGTAATTTACCTAATTGGCTAAGTTCGGCATTTCTAAGTTTACAGAATCGAGGGCAAGTTAGTAAGTCTAAATCCTTCAGCAGTTATTAAAAATAATCGGTACAAGTAACCACTAAGTGATCCCCCACGACCGTCTGGAACACGTATAATATCTTATTAATCTTATAAAAAAAAATCACAGTTCTGTGGTTCTTCACAGTGGTTTCTTATGAGTGACCAGCACCACTAGCCTTTCAAGCAACCAGCAAAGTATACTTTCGAGTGGGCAGCACAAGTGGCCTTTCATCTACTTGTACAAGTTACTCTATCGAACCAATACAATTACCTTTAGCAGTCTTTTACGAGTAACAGCTAGAAATAATATTTCAGTAACGTTTTATGAGCGAACATCTGTGGATTTGATGTTCCGCGGTTCGCAACCCGTTATCGCAAAAAAATGCGTTCCGCACTTTGGGGTTGTGGATGAGTTATAAGAGTGACGATTAATCCTACAATTCGGTCTGATAAGAGTATCCCAAGAGTAGGCGGTGGGTGGTGTTGAATAGCTACCTTCCTTCTAGACTATCACGTTAAAATTAGGGACGGTTAACGCAGAAAGTTTTTGTGTAATTTAATTAACAAACAAACAAACACCTTTATTACTATAATTATATCTTATTACGTCACAAATAAAAGGTTCAGTTTGATGTAATTATTATTTCTTTATGTTAACCATTATGGTATCAATAACAGTTCAATTTAGTCATCAGGTCAACAATTATTGGTTATTGTGACAAAATCTCAAATGAAGAATTTAATGTTTGTTGAGGGGGAAAAAAAAGTTTGAAATCATTAAAATTACTGTCATTTTATATGTAATTATGGTGGCTTGTTTATTTCAATGAACAAGCTTATTACTGTGATTTAATTTAAAAAACAACAACGGAGAATTGTTTGTTTGTTTTTGTGTTTTAGTGCACCGCTGGGACCAGAGCTCCGAATTTTAGCGTTATTAGCCCTCAAGCTTACCGCTAAGCCACCGGAGAATGACTAACAGTCAAGTATGTATCAAAATTAGGTTTATTTACATTCGTAAGAAGGTATAAGTCCGCTGTAAAAACCGTTACGTACAAGTAGTTTCATTTAAAAAATGTGTCGTTTCAAGGTATAAATAGACATAGCATCCATCAGACAAGAGTTGTAAAAAGGAAAATCGATGTATTGAAATTATATATTATAAGCTACCAGCTTGTTAATTTCTCAGAAAAAGTTCGTGGTAAACAGGAAATTGTTAGGGTATCAAAATGTTTCCCCCCAAAATCTTTCATCATTCCGTGAGATGATAAAAAGATACTCAATAGAGAAGATACTGAAAGATAAAGAAGAGCAGGATCATGAAGCAACAGTCGGAAACTCCAAATTGCTTTCTTTGAACTGTGTTTTCTTTTACGTTGTATTAACAACAATTACTGATCAACTAAAGCGTATTTTTTGTTTTACCCTAGTTAGTTTCTAGGCTCGCCTAAAACTTACAGGAAATAACGAGTAACTTCACGGCAAAGAACGCTCATATCACTATCAGGCGCGCAACCAAGATTTTGTCGATATATATAAAGCACAAAAATATGTGTGTCTGTCTGTTTGTCCGTTATCTAACTACTCCTAGGTCGCTGGGCCAATCTCAACCAAACTTTGTGGGATGATAGTTTGGAACAAGGGGCATGTTAATGTGAGGTTCACAACCTCCTCCACACACCCCACATTTTATAAACTTTAGTTTCAAACTTTTCATCTTTCTATGAAATTAGAAGATAAGTAGAGAGGGGGATTGATGATTAAGCATCCTTTTGTTTAGTAACTTTAATATTTTATTTGAGTTTAACGTTTTTTTGAGTTAATAAATACAAATAATACTTTATAGCAAAAAAAGGTTACTGAACTGAGTTGAGTGCTTGAGCAAAAATATAAAACTTATTGTCTCTTCAACAGGAAGTAGAGGTGGTTCATACTAGTATGACGTCAATTTAATGAAGGAAATACCATCATCAGTGGACACAGAGGGCGCACATGTGTGTGTGCATGAAAAGTGGACTAAAAAGCATCGCATTATAAATGGACGGATATCCCTTTATTAACAGATATTTCTGTTGTTGTTTTTCTTTTAATATTTTGCCTACCTGCGATCTGTTCATTGCGAGAAATCAAACCCCAGTTTTTAGCGTTGTAAGTCAGGAAACTTACTACTGACTCACCAGGAAATCTTTTTAATAAACTTAGGCCTAACAAAGTTTGTGAACGCAGAAAATTAACTTTCATTTATTTGAGCGTTAGTTTTTCAGCATTTTTCTGGAATGTAATTGTTTTAAAAGTCATACACTATATCGCCTAGTTGTTAATTACTAGATTGCACAGGTTATATGAGAGTGATTTCTCTACACAGCATCAGTGTCTTTTATAGAACTAAGTATCCACTGCACGATTTAAAATTCTTCTTTGTGACGTCAGGTTGTAATTATTTCACGTAAGGTAGCTAGAGAAATCCTTTCACTAGGAAGTGATTTCAGAACGTGTTCTAACTTTCAAGAGCTATGAAAAATTGTGATAATACAGCAGCTATTTCTTTGTAGATCCCTTTAATTTCTGATAATACAGCAGCTCTTTCTTTAATTTCTGATAATACAGCAGCTCTTTCTTTAATTTCTGATAATACAGCAGCTCTTTCTTTGTAAATCCCTTTAATTTCTGATAATACAGCACCTCCTTCTTTGTAAACCCCTTTAATTTCTGATAATACAGCAGCTCTTTCTTTGTAAATCCCTTTAATTTCTGATAATACAGCAGCTCTTTCTTTGTAAATCTCTTTAAATTCTGATAATAGAGCAGCACTATCTTTGCAAATCCCTTTTAACAATTGCAAGGATTAATGCCAGCTTAAAAGCCTGATTTGAATGAGAAAACAAATATGTTAACACATAGCGTGAGAGATTTTATTGAATTTTAACCTTCAAGTTGTCGAATTATTTTTTATACCGTTTGTGGTATTTTCATATACACTGACTTAGAGAAATCGGGTAGAATTTCCATAATAATAGAAGGTTCGGTTAGGAAATGTATCACAGAGTAAATACGACTTCTCTGACTTTTTTTTTTTGACTAAGTTTAGCAAACGAATAGACTGGGCATAATGCACAACAGAGTGAAACAATCTTCTTAAAAATCGAGCACAATCAAAAGACAAAAAAAAATGTATTTACGACACCTTTACTGGAGGTTTCATAGCTTTTGGAAATTAGTGAAAATCTGTAATCTTCTGTTCCAAAGTAAGAAAACAGATCATCACTACAGACTTAAACTATACACAGAACACTAATGTTATTTTCTTGTGCACTACCTACGCCATTATCAGTCATTTCCTCGAGAAATAAGGAAGTTTCTCAAGCTATTCTCTGACTCACCAGGGGAAAAGCTCACTGTCTGCTTTCACATAGTATGCTCAACTTTACAGAAACCTTCCCCATGTGAAGGCATACGTGATGCTATAGGTGAATGGCCCAGGACAATGGGTAACTACAGCAAAAGAAACTTAGCCCCTTCCTTGACCAACGTTCTATGATAAACGTACATAAACTTACTTGCATGAAAATTTTATTCAGTATTCATGTTCTTATTTACTTTTTGTCTGCCGACTTACAATGCTAGAAACCGGGTTTCGATACTCGTGGTGGGCAGAGCACATATAGCCCATTGTGTAGCTTTGTCCTTAACTTAAACAAACAAACAATTAAATTTTTTGTGTGTTTGACTCATATGTTACTAGGGGCGCTGTGATCAATAAAGTCGTGGATCTATAAGCAATTTAGTGCATAAATATAGGTTAAAAAAATGTGTTTCAAAAGTCTGTAGGGGTCCAATGTCATCGGTAATTTTAGGGTTAAAATAATATCGTTATACAGTACAACACGACGTTTAATGGGAAACAAATCCAGTTCACTGGGATAACATTTAAAAATCAGCTTAATTATCGATGCTGAGAAGGAAATAATTTTTTTTTGCTTTTTAAAGGGTATGTTTGTGACTCTTGCTAGAAAGTCATTTTGATTTTATCATCCGTACACCGCTTCGGTCTTATATGATCTAGTTCTGTCTGTCGGATGATGAAAGGAAATCTAATACACATACGTGATACTATACACACACACACATCGAGTTATGGGACAGTGTGTTAGTGTCATAGAAACGTTCCAATACGAAGTAGTAGAGGGTCGAATTTGGTCTTTAAACTTTGAACGTGAGTACCGAACTCTATCTTAATTTATACAGAAAAGTCACGAATTCTAACTTATCCGATATTCGGACTGTAGTAAGGAGTATACACTGGAAATATAAAAATATGATGATTGTATAGATGACAGATCTAACCACTATTAAAATATTGCTGTGCAGATTTCCCCTCCTGTGTATAAATGTTCGTGTTTATAGATGTTATTCCGCGTAATCAACTCAGACACAAGTATATCAAAGCAACCAAGATTTTTACATAATTTGATGATTTATCAAACGTCATACGACATTTTTACGGATTACACGGGCTATTCATTGGATCGACACGATGCACGTGAAAACAACTCTCAGCAGTCTGTCATTTTATCAGTTAGAAAACTCATCTGAGGATTCAGTGCGTGAGGTCGTTCATTTGATGTATCAACGAGAACAGGTTCAGAAGACAAGAGAGTAATCTGTTACAGACGCCCTTATTGGATATATTAGCAGATAAACGAACTATCCACGAAATGGCTACCCAGAGCCTAAACCTATTTACATCAATTTAGTGTCTGGTTGAGAACGTTCGTTTAAATGTTATCAGGCTACGATAACAGCAGGAAACCCTAGTTTGTTTGTTTTCTATACTTCTATAATTATCAAATGATGACTCTTGAGTTTCCGGGAAAGAAATACTTTATCCGTTGGTGGTTTTTTTTGTTGTTTTTTTTGTCATTACAGACCTGGAAAAGTGGAAAATATCCGAGAAACATTAAAGACATCCAAGTCGTCTCATTTTTTCCCAAACAAATTTATGGCTGTATATTTTGTCACAAGACTGTTCTCCTACTTTTCATCACAGTCGGATTGTAGAGGACATGGTGGGTGAGTTGATTGCTGTGCACTTTCACAGATAAGGAACGAGGAAGACGAATTACTTCGTGTACTATCAGGCCAGACTTTACAACTGTAAGTATAGTGTCGTAACGTATGTAATTTGTTGCTCTCTATAAGTCTCTACAGGGGAAGACGAAATCCTCTACAGTAAACTGTTCATAGCTGACGGTATATTTTCTAACAACCAGAAGTTTGTGACTGGAAATTGTGGCTATTACGGATATATGGGCTCGTAAAACTTTAAGGGATACTTCAGTAAAAAAAAAAAAACAACAACAAAAAACACACTTGTTTTATATCTGTACAAGCACAGAGTAGGTCTCGAGACAGCAGAGCAACGTGTTAAATCCGATTTAGCATTATAATCCAACGTGGACTTTGATAAGAAGGCTGTATGTTCTGTTAGAGCTCGCAAAATGAAAGTTCTAGAGGAACATTTATGTATCGCAATGATTGTTTTATTTTATTTTTTATTTTACTGAAACCTATAAATAGAAAATTGCATCCATATGTATCTTAGGCGCTCATAGAGAGGCAAAAGTAATAGTAAAATAAGACTTAACAAACCTTTAGAGCTACTAATATCATTTATGTTATTATATCTACGTTTTATATAATCTCATACTTCAGTATATTTCCGCTAGGATATTTTTCAGCTTTTCAAGGAAGTTAATTTTTGTTCCACAAAAATTTTCAACGTCGCTCAATGATAACAAATACATACATTTGGAAAGTTGAAACTACGCCTGGTTGTTTTGATGATAGTAAATATATATATTTGGAAAGTTGAAACTACGCCTGGTTATTTTGATGATAGTAAATATATACATTTGGAAAGTTGAAACTACGCTTGGTTGTTTTGATGATAGTAAATATATACATTTGGAAAGTTTAAACTACGCTTGGTTGTTTTGATGATAGTAAATATATATATTTGTAAAGTTGAAACTACGCTTGGTTGTTTTGATGATAGTAAATATATATATTTGGAAAGTTGAAACTACGCTTGGTTGTCTTGATGATAGTAAATATATACATTTGGAAAGTTGAAACTACGCCTGGTTGTTTTGATGATAGTAAATATATATATTTGGAAAGTTGAAACTACGCTTGGTTGTCTTGATGATAGTAAATATATACATTTGGAAAGTTGAAACTACGCTTGGTTGTTTTGATGATAGTAAATATGTACATTTGGAAAGTTGAAACTACGCTTGGTTGTTTTGATGATAGTAAATATATATATTTGGAAAGTTGAAACTACGCTTGGTTGTTTTGATGATACTAAATATATACATTTCGAAAGATGAAGTCACGCCTGGTTGTTTCTCTGCCTTATTAAATTAGATTATTCTTGTTTTTTTTATCCTCATCTGTAAATTAACTGTTTTTTTTATAAATCAGTAAGATTGTCTTCATTGTCACAGTGTTTTAACTTTCTTTAAAAAAAGCTCTTTTCTAATATAAACATTTTAATATTTCAGTTTTTACTTAACTTTACATGCTTTATGCTACTTTAATATTTGGTTAAATACACTTTTATTAATTAAGGCATACTATTAGGATATTAGACCAAGTTCATCATCATTTTCACCGAAGCATAATGATTAGAAAGCTCGACTCGCAATATGCAGGTCGCGAGTTCGAATCCTGTCACCAATCATGCTCACTCTCAGCCGTGGGGGCATTATAATGTGACGGACAAGCCCCCTTTTCGCTGGTTTAAGAGTGACCCAAGAATCTGTGGTGGGTGTTGTTAACTAGTCTATCACTTCTAAATTAGGGATGGCTAGTGCAGATAGTCCTAGAGTAGCTTTGAGTGAAATTCATAAATAAAGAAACAAACAATTTTTACACTGAAAATCTGAAATATGTAACATTAAATAACTAAAGCGAATATTGACTGTACCGTATATGATATATTTAAAACTACAAATAATATCAAGATATTGACATTTTCTCAACGCATCTAGCGTCATTTATTCACTTTAGTTACTCTTTACCTAGTCTTCCTCCAAGATAGTAGCATGATGGCAATGTGCCTGAATTTTGCCTGAGCATACTGAATTGTGTAGTGTCAGTCAGATGTCTCTGTCGACGTATTTATGAAAACTATCAAAATTTATTTCAAAATATTTCAATATCTAGCCTATAAAAGCTTGTAACAGCTTGGCCCCATGTCTGTGTCTACTCCTTGAGGTGGGATATGCCCATATTAAGGGGTGGCACAGATATTTGTACAAGTTAGTATGAGTTAGAAGGTTCTTTCCATTTTATGTGATTTGGAACAGTCATTAACATAGGTAATTTTAAAGATTATGGGATATCGCAATGATACCCAATCCGACTTAAATGTGTAGTATTTCATTATTTTTTCTTTTATCTTTGTCCTGTGCATAAATGTATTATTCTTGGTCTTGTGTTTGTTCTGTAATATGAATCCCTCTCCAGCCCCAGCAGCTATACAGAAGACGTTATACTATAACCAATGCTGATTAGTAAGTAGAAGACGCGAACATACTACTATGAATAAAGATTCCGTGTTGTTTACTCACTTTGTCTTCGTTTTCTATAATATATATAATATCCGAAACCTGCACTTTGTGGATACTTGATTTTCTCTGGCAGATGTTAATGTACCTGAATATCACAATTACAAACTTTGTGCACGTGATCGCATAATAGATGTATAGTTGTATCGAAGCACATTGGAAGGTATTATTTTCTGCCGTGTTGACGGGTTTATTAGTTTTAGTATCTGGTATGTACACGGTGTATTTATTTTACTTGTAATCTGTTGCTTAGAAACCCGAACTCACCAGCTGTTCCCAATATTAGAAGCTTAGCTTTCTGAGCACCGTTT
Source organism: Limulus polyphemus (assembly GCF_000517525.1). Classification (NCBI taxonomy): domain Eukaryota; kingdom Metazoa; phylum Arthropoda; class Merostomata; order Xiphosura; family Limulidae; genus Limulus; species Limulus polyphemus. The sequence goes on from NW_013671240.1 coordinate 23,033, forward strand.
CTGAAGCACGAAAAAATAACTTACGTCTTATACATTTGAACTATTAAATAATGGTGAAAGACTAGTTGTTGCAATAATTCTGTTAAAACTTTCTGGAAAGGTGATTGAGTATGTTATAGTAAAAGAATTTTGGAGCCTCACTATTCTATGTCGCCACGTCTTGTCATGCTCTTTCTGATGACTGTGCATCCTGACAGTAGCTTCGTCGTAAGACTGCCATGCCCAAAGAACACCATTCCTCGATGCATGCTGTCAGAATTTAAAAATATGGAATTCGCCAATTGTCAAAATAAAAAGGCTTTTACTTATATTTCTTAATAATATAAATATATACTGTGTTGTTTTTGAGCTTAAGATTCTTCTACGGCAGGTGTCTGTGATTTGTTAACGATAAATAAAAACAAGTAAAGTGTGTGTTGTTTTGTGAATATTTTATTATAGTTTAGTTTTTGTTATAATAAGAGTTAAAAGCAGACGATGGTAGGAAGTTTTGTTAATAATTTGTTGATGTTGAGACTATTGACAGTCGCGTGCAATACATTGACGTCGAGAATATAGGAGATGGACAGACGATTAGGTGATAAAGATATAAATAGCGTGAGACAAGCAGGAAGCAGTAGACAGATAATAGCAGAAGAAAGTAAAGTTGCAAAAGGAAAGGTTCAGCGTGAAGTTAACTACCGTAGAAGTGATAGGCATAACGACTGACATAGGCCTAACGTTTAATATGTTAGAATAAGACTAAAAGTAGAAACGGAGATAAGAAAAATAATTTATTTCGTCAAAGCGTGGTTCTAAAGTAATTTAATCAGCCTAGGTGCACTTGGACAAAAGTAATAGAGGATCTTCAGGAGAAAGAAGACCAAACGATTACGGTAACTCGCGCCACAATTGTAAGTGAATCACACACAGAATACTAGTGCGATAGTAATAGAAAAGATAGTTCGGCTTGTCAACTGAAATTCTAAAGTAATTGAACAGACCTAAGTGGACTTTTGACAAGAAGTAGAAAACTATACATACATTGATATAACGTTTACGATATGCTTATATTCTCTATAGTGTGAACACTTTGCTGTACATACGTTTAACTTGTTCCGAATATATATATATATAATATTTTTTAAGCACGTTCTTCGTGAGGTAGCTATCTTGCTGGATCGATGACACGTGATTTGTTAATTATGGATTTAACAATTTCCTAGCAGAGAACAGAGGTTGGTAATTTTAGCTTTGTGATTAAGTGGATTAAATACTTTCCATAATCCGTCTGCTGTTCGAGGACCACAGTTTACTAGTGTCCGTTTCAACAGTCTGGTAGCACAAAAACCCACAGACTGTTGAAACGGATGCAGGAAAACTTTCGTCCTTGTACATAGATAGAAATAGCATGTGTCATGATATAAAAGACTGTTTAGTTTAGATTTTTGTATAAACGAGATACAAACATTTTAACAAAATTACAGTAAAAGATTAGCATGTATACATCAGAGCTTAAACAAAATTATAACAATATGTACCAATCAGACCAATGGTTATTCTTAAGCAAAATTATAACAAAAGATTAATTTGTACCAATCACAGAAGTGGTTATTCTTAAGCAAATTTACAACTAGATATACTTCAGCAGGGTCTCCGAAAGTGTACTGTTTCAAGAGTAAATAAGACCAAAATTAAGAGTAACGAATAATTTTATTTCTGGCTTTTGAAGTTCCCATGTATTGCTGTGTTGTAGCGTACAGAGTGCATAATTCTTCTCGTGATTCATGACATGCGCACGTTTTACTGACATCACGACAGTACAAATTGCAATGTTATGCGTCCCTTATGTGACGTCATTTTAGTGTTTACTGACTGACTGACTGACAGACAACACACTACTGTATAGTGGTGCGAGTGGTTAAAACAGGTCCCCCTTTTGGGAAAATAAAAGAATAGTATGTACGAATCAGAGCACGATTTCTCTTTTTAATTTAGATTCAGCGAGAAGAATGATTGGCTCTGGTGTTGTTGTACAAATTTAGAAAGTTTTGACGATCACTGGACTGAGAAGATACAAAAAAAAAAGGTTTCCTCAAAGTAAAAGCTAAACATGAAAATCCCTGACAACTGTTTCTGAAAGAACTAATATAATACTATTAATTTTTCTAAAGCCCCAGAGAATATTTTGAGCTTTTTTTTAGCCCAGAATCTCACAGGGCTCAAGTTTCATTATGTACTTCCCGTTAGACCATTTAACCAATAAACTGGTTGTATGATGAGCGTTAATGAAAACATTATTTGTTGTCCTTGCGTAGACGACTTCATTGCTTAATTAATTAATCCCTATTGATTTCTTTTCAATCTTTCGCCTACCACGCTTTCTTTTGGGCAAATGTAATTACTAAGCAATTAAAATACATAAAACAATTAACAGATAATTGGAATTTTGAACAATACTTAACCGAAACTGTTCTTTCCGGCGGGGATTCTCTTCGGACAAACGAACGACCTGACAAATAACGAGTGAAATCCCCATACACCACAGTAAATTCATTATAAATTATAGAAATTTAATAAGTAGGTGTCTGTGGTAGTTGGCGGTTTTGAAAAATGTCTTGCCAGCAACAATTAATAGATTAGCACACTTGAGGCATCAGTTTCTTTCTTTTATTTGGCATATCCCGCGTGCAGGTTTGAACTCGAGCTGCTCGCGCTACAAGTGAGTGTTTTACTAACTGTTTTAGGTTATTAACCAGCTAGCACTTACTAGCAAAAGGCACTGTTAAAAAATACAACAACAACAAAAAAAAAACAACGTACCACACATCTGACGATCCATTGTCGTAGTTTTTCCTTTTTTTTTTTATCTGGGATAGCCCCCCAGTGGCACAGCGGTATGTCTGCGGACTTACAACGCTAGAAACCGGGTTTCGATACCCGTGGTGGGCAGAGCACAGATAGCCCTTGTGTAGCTTTGTGCATAATTAAAAAACAAACAAACAAACAATTTATCTGGGATCATTTTATTAACTTTCAGTGGTTTCAATCAATTTAAATTTAATAAAATTATGTGTAAGTTATCTTATATAGAAAAATTGGATTCTCTCTCTCCTCCCCCACCTCCTCGTTATCACACTTTATTCTAATACAAAATGAAAGTAAAACGTTTTCTGGCTACATATGATATCCAAAACTAAGTTGAATCCGGACCTATTTGCTTAGAATGAAGAATATGTTTCTAATGTAAGGTTTCTTACATTTTCATACCGCGAACTTAGAAATCGTTGGTGATGTCAGCAAAGACATAAATCGAGTTTGGATCTTCATAATAAAAATTTTAAAAAAATTGCATCCTTCCCGTTGGCTCAGCGGCGAACTTGAAAGCTAGAATTCGGGGCTCGAGCCCATTGGGCAGTTTTGTGTTGAAAAACACAACAACAAAAAACAACACCAACGAGAAAAGTTATTCGCCAGCAGTAAGTTTACGGATTTACAAAGCTAGAATCAGGGGGTTAGATTCTCTGCGGTGGACGCAGCAAATAGCCCAATGTTGCTTTGCTCTAAAACGCAAAGAAAGGAGAAAAGTCTAAGTTTGTAACACTTTAACCTGCTACTGTTCAGGCTATAACATCTTACTGAAATATACTGGACTATGTTGAACCGCCGTAGACGGTCCCAAGCCCGTTTGAGAAAGGAGGAGGGATGACCGTGGTGCTAGCAACTCCACGTCGTTATCAAATATTGCTAAAGAAACAACGAGAAGTAGCCATTCCGGTAAACATAAGCAAAGAGGGGAAGACAGCATGTCAGTTGCACAAGTGGCAAGTGATAGCAACATGAAGAGGCAGGATCAAAGCCGAAAGGAAGTCTTGTTTCGGAAATGTCCGATCCTCAATGCAAAAAACACTACTAAGATCGGAACATGGAACGTTAGGACCATGTTCCAGACTATGAAGCGCAGGAAGCTGCAGATAGAGGTGATAGTAAAACTGTATATAAGATAACAAAAGAGCTTACATCTGGTTTTAAAAGTAGTGGAGGTGTACCTATTAAAGCGAAAAACAGCACGAGACTGACTACGGAAAGAGAGCAACTGGAAAGGTGGAAAGAACATTTTAATGAAGTCCTGAACCAATGTGAGCCTGATATTTTGTTAGACTTATCTAATGAAAATGTCAGAGCAATTTTGAACGTGAACCTAAATGACATATCTCTAGAAGAAGCTAGAAGAGCGTTGCAAAATCTGAAAAACAACAAAGCAGCAGGGTCAGATGAGTTGCAACCTGAATTACTGAAGAACGGAGGTCAAGCGTTGGAACTGGAGTTATTAAATATTTTTAACAAGATTTGGAGACAGGAAACTATTCCATCAGAATGGGGTCAGGGTGTGATTGTTACTATTCCGAAAAAAGGAGACCTAAGTGATTGTAACAACTGGTCAGGAATTTCTTTACTATCAATACCTGG
>NW_013671240.1:28437-35126 GCF_000517525.1 Limulus polyphemus
TGGGTGCCGCCAAATTTGAGAAGGGGGAGAGGAAGGCCAAAGAAGACATGGCGAAGAACTTTTAAAGAGGATTTGGAACTGGTGGATCTAACATTTTACCAAGCGGTGGAGACCGCTCATGACAGAGGCAGATGGCGAGGTCTCGCTGACCAATGTTCCCAACGGAACGGGAGGAACTAAGACTAAGACTAAGATGTTGAACCACTATTTAGGAAATACATTTGATATATATAATATATATTTTTTACAGCTTACTGCACAGAACTAAAAGTTTAGAAACAATTAACATATTTGGTCTTTTTAACATGACTCCGTTACATTCCTAAATTTCGATATGTAAATTTTCTTCTCTAGAGATGCCCCCAGTGGCACAGCGGCATGTCTGCGGACTTACAACGCTAGAAATCGGGTTTAGCTGTGGTGGGCAGAGCACAGATTGCCCATTGTGTAGCTTTGTGCTTAACTTCAAAACAAACAAACAATATCTAGAGACAGAGAGTAAATACACGCACTAGACATTCTTTCTTATGTGGATGTTTGTTCAGGTTTTTCTTTTTTAACTTCCATTAAAGATATTTGGAAATAATCCCGAATATTTGGTTTACTATTAGGTATAGAATTTGAATGATAACTTCATCAACGTTAAAATCATTTTGAAACATTCGTACTATACAATCAACAAATTCACACACACGTACTAAAAAAAAAATTACTTTTGTCACATTTCAAAAAATCATAAACTAACTCAAGTCACCGCTTTCACTCGAAGGCCCAGCATGGCCAGGTGGTTAAGGCGCTCGACTCGCAATCTGAGGGTCGCGGGTTCGAATTCCCGTCACACCAAACATGCTCGCCCTTTCAGCCGTGGGGGCGTTATAAAGCGACGATCAATCCCACTATTCGTTGGTAAAAGAGTAGCCCCAAGAGTTGGCGGTGGGCGGTGATGACTAGCTGCCTTCCCTCTAGTCTTACACTGCTGAATTAGGGACGGCTAGCGCAGATAGCCCTCATGTAGCTTTGCGCGAAATTAAAAAAAAAAACAAGCTTTCACTCGAACTCATCTGTAAATAAAGATTAAAAAAAAAGCATTTCTCGTACTTTTTTTTATCTACCTCGATTGGTATAAATAACAACACATTTAATACAGAGCGTTTATCCACGCAACGAACGTTCAAATCAATCTTCGTTTCGTTTCTTGTACACGATGGAGTTTCGATGCGATACAGATGACGGAAGATTTTAAAATGTCCACACTTTCTAACTTAGCCATCACGATAGATACACATTAGTTAATGCACCATCACACATCAGCTTAGTCTGGTCTATATTACAGTGTAATATTACATAGTTACTTCTTTTAAAGGAGAAATGCTGATACGATGTTAGTTATAACAGGCTCGTTTCGTATACTGTCTTTCTTAACTTCGATATAATGGAGACAAATTGTCACTCAGTTGAAGGGCGGAAGAAAAAATCAAGGAGATATCAAAATATCTGATAAATTTCTAAACTATGAGTCTGTCGTAAGATTATGCTTTGAATGTAATATAATCCAAAGGCCCATCAGATTACGTGGTGTGCTTTTCCATCTATTATTCAAACTACTTAAAATATACCTTACCTCAGCTTATCAAATATGAACTCTTAGAATATACGAGGCAGCTGAAATATAATATTTAATGAATTTTTCATAAAAAGAATTTTGTTTTGAAACCAGAATTATAATAATAAGGTTCTTAACTATCGTCATGTCATCTCTGTTTGGAAAAGAAAAAGAGCAAAATTTTGTTTGTGCTTAAAACCTTTTAGAGAAGGTAATTAATGATCAGTATCTAAATTAGTTAAAGAATAGAGGGATCACTTACTAAAGATATAATTTCGCATGCTATATCTATATTTATTAAATTTAATATTTTGTCTCTAAGAGTCTAACGATGATCTATCCAAGAAGCTAACAATCAAAAGTTTGCTGTTTAGATCCAATCCACTAACTTATAATGTTCTGTCCAGTGTTGTGTTATATCAATCCTCCATCTTAGATCTATAATTCACAAGCCTGTTATTTATATTCACCAAATCTTTATTCTGTAAGTCTGATTTAATAATCTATCAGGTAGATTGAACATAATGAATCCATTTATAAAATTATAATCTAATATGCTGATCCTTTTCTAATTATTGTAGACAGCACTTATGAAAGGCAATATTGACAAATACTGTTGTTCTATCGAAACATAAAGTCTACAATCTATTTGTCAAATGACTTGATTCATGAAATAGTCAATTCGGAACTTCTCTTTTCAATTGAATAAACATATTTTCTAAAATCCTATTCTTTCAGTTACCCATATCTGTGTCTAACAATCATTTCAATCCACAAGGCCTATAATCAGCCAGTCTAATATTTAGATCCACCAAGACCCAATACTGTTTCAAAGGACAAGATCTGATCCATTATATATCTATAATTTGACTGTATGCTGTGTTGTTTTACATTTTTATGTTAGTTTGGTTTGATGACCCAAACGCATATATTCTAACAATATTCTGTTTCAGGCCAAAATGTCAATAATTAACTGAGCATTTCCGATTCAGCAGGCCTGTAAATCTATGATGTCGATCAACCTTAGCCTTAATCTATCATCCTTTATTTTGATTCACTAGATTTACGATTATCATTCTCCTGTTGCGATTCACTAAATTTATAATCCATTACCCTTCTGTTTCGATTCACCAAGTCCGTATCTTTCCGTTTTAATTCACCAAATCTATAATCCATCACCATTGTCTGTAAGTTATCCCACTTTTGATTCAATTCTTTAAACTTATAATTATCCTTCTGTTTCGATTCTCAAGTTAATAATTATCATCCATTTGTTATGATTCATTAAATTTATAATTATCATCCTTTCGTTTCGATTCACTAAGTATATAATCCTTCTATTTAGATTCACCAAATTTATAACTTAATATCATTTAATGTGGATTTATTACTGTTATATATCGTCCTTATGTTTCAAATCAACAAATATATCACATATCACCAGGTTATATATTCTTACATTATTTCTTTCTAATAGAAACAGAATAATTACAGCCTTTAACTTTGATAAATCCAAACTAACTGATGGTAGGTCATAGATTTGATGAAATGAAACACAAATATGATTATAATAATAATAAATATAGGGTCACAATATAATATATTAGTCTCTGATACAACAGATTATTACGCTAAGTACATTTTATCCCTTACCATCAGGTATATTATCTAACTGTTTTTTGTTTTGTTGTTAATGTCGAGATGTCAATATTACATTCTGCTAATTTATTGATCAGATCCAACATCCATCTTTAATCCATTCCGTCCCATCAGGTTTGTATTCTTATAAGTTTCTGATATGTTGGACTTATATTCTAACAAACAATAGTATCTAATACACAAGTGAGTGTGATATGTTTATTATTGAGATGCACCAAGTTTGTATACCAACAAGTTTCTGATCTGTTGGACTTATATTCTAACAAACAATAGTATCTAATACACAAGTGAGTGTGATATGTTTATTATTGAGATGCACCAAGTTTGTATACCAACAAGGTTCTGATCTGTTGGACTTATATTCTAACTAATAGTATCTAATACACAAGTGAGTGTGATATATTTATTATTGAGATGCACCAAGTTTGTACACCAACAAGTTTCTGGTATGTTGGACTTATATTCTAACCAATAGTATCTAATACACAAGTGAGTGTGATATGTTTATTATTGAGATGCACCAAGTTTGTACACCAACAAGTTTCTGGTATGTTGGACTTATATTCTAACCAATAGTATCTAATACACAAGTGAGTGTGATATGTTTATTATTGAGATGTACCAAGTTTGTATACCAACAAGTTTCTGATCTGTTGGACTTATATTCTAACACCACTAGCTCAGATTTTAGGAGCCTTGTATTTCTCTATCTCACACTTACCGTACGTTACTGTTCTCATCTACAATACTTGTATTTTAGTATCTCCGTCAACGTGGGTTATATTCAGTGTCATATTTATTTTTACCTGGAATACATTCAGTGTTATATTTATCTTTACCTGGGTTTCACTTAGTGCTATATTAATTTTTACTATGTTATATTTAGCATTATATATATTTTTTTACCTGGGTTATATTCAGTGCTCTCTCTCTCTATATATATATATATTTATTAGGTTATATTCAGTGTCATATCTATTTTTACCTGGGTTATATTTAGTGCTGTATTTATTTTTACCTGGGTTATATTTAGTGCTGTATTTATTTTTACCTGGGTTATATTTAGTGCTATATTTATTTTTATGACGTTGTATATTCAGTGTTATTTTTATTTTTACCTGGGTTATATTTAGTGCTATATTTATTTTTATGACGTTGTATATTCAGTGTTATATTTATCTTTACTTGGGTTATATTTAGTGCTACATTTATTTTCACCTGGGTTATATTTAGTGCTATATTTATTTTTATGACGTTGTATTCAGTGTTACTTTTATTTTTACCTGGGTTATATTTAGTGCTGTATTTATTTTTACCTGGGTTATATTTAGTGCTGTATTTATTTTTACCTGGGTTATATTTAGTGCTATATTTATTTTTACCTGGGTTATATTTAGTGCTATATTTATTTTTATGACGTTGTATATTCAGTGTTATTTTTATTTTTACCTGGGTTATATTTAGTGTTATTTTTATTTTTACCTGGGTTATATTTAGTGCTATATTTATTTTTACTAGATTATATTCTAACAATATTCCATTCTAATAGACTTTTTTGTATTAAAACTGACCCCTATTTCCATCATCATATTGATATTTTCTCATTAACAGGGCAATCTGTTGGAACGCTTCGGCTCACGGAATCCAGGAGTATATATGATGATATCAATATGTTTTTAATCTGATTGTGACGCCATACCTGTGACAGAAATTTTGGCAGGGTTCCGGTGCTTTAAAATTTAGCAGTTTACTTCTGCTTGTTGGGCCAATACTTCTGGTGATTGATATCTTAAGAGGGCGTTGTTCCAATCCATCAACTGTATTTTCTAACAAGCTATGTGTCAAATTTATTGTGGCACATTACATATGAAAATGTTGCCTGAGTATCAAACGAAGTGTGCTATTATACAGTTGCGCAATGAAACATCACAAACACATTTTAAACAAAGGCATTTCGAGATTTTAGTTGCTAAAATACTATTGTTCAGGTTTATAAGAATGCCAGACAGTTGTAACATCAAGAATATTGGAACATCGAGATTTTAGTTGCTAAGATTCTATTTATTGTTTAGGTTTATTAGAATGTCAGACAGTTGTAACATCAAGAATATTGGAAAATCGAAATTTCAGTTGCTAAGATACTACTGTGCTGGGTTATAAGAATGCCAGACAGTCGTAACATCAAGAATATTGGAAAATCGAAATTTTAGTTGCTAAGATACTACTGTGCAGGTTTATAAGAATGCCAGACAGTTGTAACATCAAGAATATTGGAAAATCGAAATTTCAGTTGCTAAGATACTATTGTGCAGGTTTATAAGAATGTCAGACAGTCGTAAGATCAAGAATACTGGAAAAGCAGCTCAGTTTATACTAACGTCCTTCAACTCTAGAATGAATCAGTTTAGCTTAGTGCATAGTTTAGTTTTAGTTCCAATTTGATGCCAACAGGATGTCCTTCAGACAGTAAAAAAAAACTACACAAAACAACGTTGACCGACCTTGACTGAGAAAAGAGACACTTTATTATAAGGTAGACAGCATAACTATACACGCAACACAAAGAAAAAATATATATTGAACCCAGGTTAACCCTACTGAGCAGATTACGTGCCTGTTCCACTGGCGGTACACCAAGACTCACAAAATCAAATTTTCAACATCTCAATTCCCATTTTTTCCCTCTTTTTCTTTTCACGACAGCTAAACGATTGATTTTTGTTTCGTTTTTTTTTTTAATTTCGCGCAAAACTACAACAGGGCTATTTGCACTAGCCGTCCCTAATTTAGCAGTGTAAGACTACAGGGACGGCAGCTAGTCATCACCACCCACCGCCAACTCTTGGGGCTACTCTTTTACCAACGAATAGTGGAATTTACCGTATTATTATAACGCCGCCGCGGCTGAAAGGGCGAGTATGTTTGGTGGGACGGGGATTAGAACTCACGACCCTCAGATTGCGAGTCGAGCGACCCCTAGCTTATCACTAGAAAAATATTCAAAAATATTCGCAGATTGCGAGTCGAGCTCCTTAACCACCTGGCCATGCTAAAAGATTGGACCCCCAGTGGCACAGCGGTATGTCTGCGGACTTACAACGCTAGAAACCGGGTTTCGATACCCGTGGTGGGCAGAGCACAGATAGCCCATTGTGTAGTTTTGTGCTTAAATGCTATCAAAATGGACCCCCCAGTGGCACAGTATGTGGACTTACAACGCTAGAATCCGGGTTTCGATACCAGTGGTGGGCAGAGCACAGATAGCCCATTGTGTAGTTTTGTGCTTAAATGCTATCAAAATAGACCCCCCAGTGGCACAGTATGTGGACTTACAACGCTAGAATCCGGGTTTCGATACCAGTGGTGGGCAGAGCACAGATAGCCCATTGTGTAGTTTTGTGCTTAAATGCTATCAAAATAGACCCCC
>NW_013671240.1:35584-45579 GCF_000517525.1 Limulus polyphemus
CGAAACCCGGATTCTAGCGTTGTAAGTCCACATACTGTGCCACTGGGGGGTCTATTTTGATAGCATTTAAGCACAAAACTACACAATGGGCTATCTGTGCTCTGCCCACCACTGGTATCGAAACCCGGATTCTAGCGTTGTAAGTCCACATACTGTGCCACTGGGGGGTCTATTTTGATAGCATTTAAGCACAAAACTACACAATGGGCTATCTGTGCTCTGCCCACCACTGGTATCGAAACCCGGATTCTAGCGTTGTAAGTCCACATACTGTGCCACTGGGGGGTCCATTTTGATAGCATTTAAGCACAAAACTACACAATGGGCTATCTGTGCTCTATTTTAATAAAACAAAGATCTAAACACAACGATTTTGTGTTACTTTAAGCCAACGTTTTGTCGATAACTGGCAATTTTATTTGAACTTGTCAGAATATTTTTTTTTCTGAATAATTTTGTTTCACTAACAAAAATTACAAAGAGGATCATACATCCTTTTGGTTTTGTTAACTTTGTTAGTTTTGTCAAATTATAATGGAATAGGAAACCTGTTATAAATTAATATTACTTTCTAAAACACTATTGTAATGTTTATTGTCGTGAATTAAGATTTGAAAGTATTTAGGAAAATGTAAGAATTGTTTAAAATTAAAACGAACTGTGGAAAGGAAAAATTGTTTGTTGTTAAGCGCAAACAACACAATGGGCTGTCTGTACTGTGCCTACTACGGGTATTGAAACCCAGTTTTTAGCTGAGCCACTGGGGGACAGTGTAAAGGAAAAATAATAATTTTGGAATGTCTTTGTTTTTTCTAAAACTGTCGTTGTTGTGGTGTGTATATATTCTATATATATAAACTGTAATAATTTTGGAATGTCTTTGTTTTTTCTAAAACTGTCGTTGTTGCGGTGTGTATATATTCTATATATGTAAACTGTAATCATTTTGGAATATCTTTGTTTTTTCTAAAACTGTCGTTGTTGTGGTGTGTATATATTCTATATATATAAACTGTAATCATTTTGGAATGTCTTTGTTTTTTCTAAAACTGTCGTTGTTGCGGTGTGTATATATTCTATATATATGTAAACTGTAATAATTTTGGAATGTCTTTGTTTTTCTAAAATTGTCGTTGTTGTGGTGTGTATATATTCTATATTTGTAAACTGTAATAATTTTGGAATGTCTTTGTTTTTTCTAAAACTGTCGTTGTTGCGGTGTGTATATATTCTATATATGTATACTGCGTAACTATTTTCCTTGGATAGCGGTAACTTAACAAAAATAAAACAAAACATGGATTAAGTAGAAATGTAAGGCAATCAGATCATCTTGTCTACTTCGCTCCAGGTTACTGAGTTAAACTTTACGACAGACTATTCAATCTGAAAGTTTATGATATCTAATCTGGCGAAACGAAATGATCTTTAGGCCTATTTCGTTAAACTTTACGACAGACTATTCAATCTGAAAGTTTATGATATCTAATCTGGCGAAACGAAATGTTCTTTAGGCCTATTTCGTTAAACTTTACGATAGACTATTCAATCTGAAAGTTTATGATATCTAATCTGGCGAAACGAAATGTTCTTTAGGCCTATTTCGTTAAACTTTACGACAGACTATTCAATCTGAAAGTTTATGATATCTAATCTGGCGAAACGAAATGTTCTTTAGGCCTATTTCGTGTGATGAGAAATCTAATGGAATACAATCATGCATGGCGTTTCACCATATTTATCTTTTTGATTCCAGCGGATTTTCATTTCTCTCTCTCCTTATATACTCTTGAAACATTGATTGAAAAAAAATAATACATGTATTCAAACTGTACGCACAAATACCTAGAAAACGCTGACTTGAATTTGTTGCCTTTCTCTCCACACGACCTTAGGATCATGGCTTGCTTTAATCGGATTAAGACTGTCGGTGTGTCTCCACACGTCGCATGCTGGCTTCCTTATAGTTCACAACAATAGGATGCTCTACAAGTTCGTGAAGTCCCTAGTTTCTGAGCTAAAGCCGTCTTTGGATTATAGCAAATTCTGTTACTCATACAAACCGGGGTCCATTTCCGTCTCAAGTAAGTCCAGTAAAATTCTCTATAGAAACATTGTTTTTGAATTTCGCGCAAAGCTATTCGATAACTATCTGCTATCTACATCACCCACCACCAACTCTTGGGCTATTCTTTACTAACGAATAGTGGGATTGATCCGTCACATTGTAACGCTTCCACAGCTGAAAGAGCGAGCATGTTTGGGGACGGGATTCGAACCCGCGATCCTAATATTGGGAGTCGAGTGCCCTAACTACCAGGCCATTCCAGGACCCCCTTGAGAAAATAGTATACAATGTGCAACTCCTCCCCCCTTTTAATTGTTCTTTAATCAAATATATTCTAAACAGAAACATCGAATTTTTTTCTAGTTCAGAAACTTGCCACAGTACGAAAGTTATATCAAGATCATTTTAGTTAATATTATATTAAGAACATACTGTAAGGCTGGCTTCTAGCAGTTTTAGTTTCTATGGGGTTTTGAGTCATTTTTTACTCCACTCTATAGTAACCTAAATTAATTTAGGTATATGAACAATGTTATGATATTTCGTTGAATTCATTATTCGATATTATACAGCAGAACAACTGTATCTTTAACACGTATACATATAATTTTAATTTCGTTCCTTACAAAACTAGAAATAAAGAAATAAAATATTGTTTTGACGTGAGACGAGCCGTGCTGTAACCACCGTATTATACATTTATTCTTGAAGCGCGCCCGATGTTCGTCTGCTTGAACAAGAATGAAAGAAACTGAACAAAGTAATGGGTCTCTAGAGACCCTTATCTCTGAGCGCGTGTTGACCCCGGGTTAGAACTTTGGAGTTCGGAGCTTATCGAGCGGGATTCGATACCACAAAACAGTCAATGTTTTAGCGTGGATGGTCGGTGCTAGGATGCTGCTTATTAACTGGTCAGTTGCTCAAAATTAGATACAGCAGAAGATAGCTTTAACCCTAAATACGGTTATCTTTCTTTCTGTATACGTAAAATATTATCACAAAGCATAGCGGGTAATTTATTTTCATATCAATAGAGAACCACGTACTAAACAAAATGATCATATATATATATATAACGTGTAGTATATAAAATGAACAGGTAAACAAGACAAAAAAAATACACATCAGATTTAAAGCTTCAATAGCCACGTATAACAGAGAAAGTCCTACGAGACAGGTGAGTGGAGAGAATTGATGTTTACATTTACATTCTCTCCCGTGACTTTACGTATTTTTATTTTAAACAAAGATAAAGCAAGAACCTAACTCGTAGAGTCATTTAAAGATACCCCCCCTCCATTCCTCCTCCTCCACCCACCCACCGCACAAAAAAAAAAAGAAAGGAATATTGTAAATCCAAAGCATACAGAAAACGCGGTGAAACGTAATTTTGGCGGGAAAGCTGATGTAATTTACTTCCAAGGTTTGTTCTGCACAAAGTGCCGATAGTAACATTGTTGAGGGTTTATAGGCTAACGTAGAAATTGAAAAAATCTAAAGAACTTGGCTGAATTGTGAGGACGTTGACAGCAATATTCCATAAGCATACATTGATAAACTATCTGGCAACAAGGTATAATGCTGTGTGTGTAAAGAAAAGTGCCCACATACAAAACACTAGAGCATCGTAAAAATGATTCAATTTTCTTCTGTATTTTGGGATATTTTTTACCATAAATAATTTCACCATTTAGTTGCTCTTACCCGTTTTTATGTGTACCGCTTACATCTTTCCATTATTGTAATGTTGAAAATATTTGGCATCTATTGGCATGTCCAATGCAACTTGATTGATATTTGTAATTGGTTTAAGATAGTTCGATATTTTTGTTAATTATAGTCACTTTTTGTATTTCATTGCACGAGTGTGTAATTTCATAAGTTGTTGAGTTTTGAATTGCGGTTTTAAAATTAGCGAGGCCTAACGAGTTTCCTTAATACTTGGATTTTAAAACTTAGTACAAGACCCTAAAAAGAAAAATGTAACCATTAAAATACTTGGCACTTCTTTGTACATGCAATTTTCTAAGTAATTCACCCCTTTTACTAAGAAAGCGCTCGCATCTAATCAAATAAAAATGGTCATAAGCCTACTACTACTACTGCTGTTTTTTTCAACACTTTGGTTTCGTTTTTTTTCCTCCCATTACATCTATTAGCTTAAATTAAACATTACAATTCAGTCGTCAGGCTGCAATCGTAAGAACTGGCATTGTTACTTCTAAAGCTTTTTTTATATACTTTTAAATATTTTAAATTGTTTTCTGGAGTACTTTTGCATGTTCGTCTCTAACATTTTTTCGTTAAAAAGATTTAACTGCTTCGAGTAAATTATTAGTGAATGGTATTATACACATGATAGAGTTTTAGGTTCTGATGTGTCACCAGATGTCATTACAAATCAAAATTTTAACACGTGCTGCTCAGATTTTGTTGTTGTTGTTCGGATTGCGAAAGTTCTTTATAATTATAATTTATCCGACGTTTCTTGCTTTTAAAAATGGCACTTAAGATAAAAGAAAATTACAAAAGTATACGAGGTAGCGCTGCATGTTATGTTACATCGAGCTGTAAAAATAAAACTTTAGGGACATAGGATCTTAGTGGTTAAAAACAAAATAAA
Source organism: Limulus polyphemus (assembly GCF_000517525.1). Classification (NCBI taxonomy): domain Eukaryota; kingdom Metazoa; phylum Arthropoda; class Merostomata; order Xiphosura; family Limulidae; genus Limulus; species Limulus polyphemus. The sequence continues at coordinate 40,276 of NW_013671240.1, forward strand.
TAAAAAATAGCAAAAGAACAACTCAAACAATCGATAAACGTAACAACTCAATGGTCATTTCACAACGTTTATAGCAACTTTTTTTAAAAGTAACAAATAATTATATATATATATATATATACTGTTCGTATTTTGAATATAGCACCCCCCAATGAATCAACAGTAAGCCTACATGGTTACAACGCTAAAATTTGGGTTTCGATACCCGTGGTAGGTAAAGCAAGATAGACCCTTGTGTTGCTTTGTGCTTAACAATAAGTTAACCAAATATTCTAAATGTAAAGATGTGCGCGTCCATATCTGGTGGTACAGCAGTAAGTGGACGTACTTACAACGCTAAAATTCAGGATTCGATTCCCGAGATGGACACAGCAGATAGCATAGTGTGGCTTTGCTCTAAAACAAACAAACAATATCTAATACTGAATAAAGCCTTAAGCTATCGATGACGTACCCGGATGTTGATGGTTTGGGGAGAAGTCACCTTCCTCTATTCTGGGAACAAAAATGTTCATTTCTTAAGACATTCATTAACTAATAATGGATTTTCAAGTCCAGTTAGGGGCTAACACCTCTGACATGGGCTTAAAAACTAACTATCCACAAGCAGGCTTTCAGAATATGATTGATTAGGAGTACAGTTTTATAAACATTTTAATAAATAATCCACACTCGAGCTTAGGCTTGTAGGGACAGGATGGGATGAGAATCGTGCAAAACGGGCTTGTACAAGTCTTCCAGAGACTGTGTCCTCTCACTAAAACAGCTTCATTCTGAAATGATAAATTGCGAATGAGAAATATGACAGTACACAGGAACGTATAGGTAGCTTTTTAAATATGCGTCACACACTCTATTGTCCTTGTAAATTCGATTATAAGCAATTCAACGTTATACTTACAGTTAGCGTCCCTGAACTGTGATTCAAGGTTCGTGACCCGGTGCTGCCAAAAATGAGCTCCATGGGCGTGCTATAGAGCTGTAGATCCTTCTAATACGTTTTGTTTACCTGTGACGACTGTAGATCCTTCTAATACGTTTTGTTTACCTGTGACGACTGTAGATCCTTCTAATACGTTTTGTTTACCTGTGACGACTGTAGATCCTTCTAATACGTTTTGTTTACCTGTGACGACTGTAGATCCTTCTAATACGTTTTGTTTACCTGTGACGACTGTAGATCCTTCTAATACGTTTTGTTTACCTGTGACGACTGTAGATCCTTCTAATACGTTTTGTTTACCTGTGACGACTGTAGATCCTTCTAATACGTTTTGTTTACCTGTGACGACTGTAGATCCTTCTAACACGTTTTGTTTACCTGTGACGACTGTAGATCCTTCTAATACGTTTTGTTTACCTGTGACGATTGTAGATCCTTCTAATACGTTTTGTTTACCTGTGACGACTGTACTAACTATAAACCTTTATGCTTGTAAAAAGATATTAAAAGTAATTGAGATATTTTGGATAAAGTCATCGAGGAGTTTGTATCAGCGTCGTGTAACAACATTGTATTGTAGTGAGAAAGCTTTATTAAAGTTATTTTCTCGACTTAGCAACGGACTAGTTGATAATTTGAAAAGTATTCTAGACATATATTGTGGTCCTCTCGTGGCAAAAAAAATGTAATGTATTCTTTCACGGTTTGTTGTTGTTCATGCATTTAAATCCGCGGCAGGTATTTTTTCTACCGTTTACCTGCGTTACCCCAGTGCTTAATTTACTGTTCTTCGTGTGAATTCTTAAGTAACTCGGCTCTTCCAACATGACTATTGTATAAATGTGTCATACTGCATTACGGAATGTTACACTATGTTACAAAATACGTGCTACAATGTACTTCAGTGAAGTTACAAAACACGTGTTACGGTGTGCTATAAATTACGTGTTACAATACTTCACAAAATATGTGTATCGTGTACTTGATGCCACCTCGTTTTCATTTGTTCACTTCCATCGCCATCTTTATAATAACGAATATTGAATATATATATATATATATATATATATATAAATGTAACGATACATATGCTGCTGTAAAAAACTAGGCGAATTGCATTTTAGTGTAGTTACGCACAGAAAAACATCACGAACTAAAACTATGTCTTTGAAAGTTTATGTTTAAAATAAAACAGAAAAATCAAGCACTAAAGTATAATAGGAACTAACAGCTATAACCGTATGATGTCACTCGCTTTACATAGTATGTCCCAGTTAGTTACCAAAGGATAACCAATTCCTTCTGGTAAAGCGACCCCTATGTGAATGTATAGAATATAGTGTGCATCAATGAAAGGCGGGATTTAGTTCTAGCGGAAATATGAACAAGTCAGTTGTGCGCGAAACCTGTTAACACTTCAGAAGATATTCACACAGAGTGACGTGGGTTTAGCTATTCACGCTATGTTTGAATATATGTGTGAATGTTACGACTGGTAATCAAGACAGACGTCAGGCAAACTAACTTAGTTAGTCATGTGAATGCGAAATTTGGTTCGTAAAATACGTGACGTTTCTCAACATGGTTGTCTTCCAGTAGTTTTCAATAACGACGTTTCAATTTGTTTTATCCTCGCCCCCCTCAAGATTAAACTAGGGACCAAAGAAAAACAAAACAATAGAGACTTTTTTTCGTCATACGAAGAGATTCGTAAATTTTCTGGATGCAATATTGAATTACCATTATATTATGGTTACTTTCTGTCCCTAATTCCCGCCTAACGAACCTTAATCACAATTATCGTTGACACTCCACGTGGTTTTATGGTTCAGGTACTTTAACCTTACCCGGTTTCACTTAAACCGTTGCATTATTTCTTACGTTATCGTTTCTAAGGTACTTAAAGCCACCTCGAGCTGTTACATCAAATCACAGCCTCGGGGTTCTTCTACTTCTAAAGCTGGCTCATCCGGGTCTTCTAAGTAAGTCGTTTTACTCAGTATCTGGACCAAACCACGTAAAGTTGGTTATTCTTAATATACTGTGGAATTAACCTAATTCACGCTTTTCTTTTGATCTTTCTGGTGCACTATTTTAGAAATGTCCAGTTCTAAGCTAGTATACTCTCCCTCGCACGTGAAGAAAGCATGGGAAAGTATGACTGACGGAAAAAAATATAAGGAATTAGCCTAAAGAAATTATGTAAATTAATATTCAAAGTTTGGTTAATGTACATTGAAATTCTTGACTGAAACATTAACAGACTGTAGTTTTATAAATAAACTAACCGAAGTTCGTTTAAACCTCCAAAAAAAGAATTTCCTTTCTATTATTGTCATTTTCGAACAATATTTTATCAGAAGTCCGTAGAATTCCTGCAAAACCATACGTTTAAATAGTGTATAAAGTGATATATATATATATATGTACTGCGTGACAAAGATGAATGTAAAGTAGTTAGTAAATAAAAGTATTCATAACGAAGATAAACGTTTTTATCGTTTCTGTGTATAAGATATATCGTGAGCCCTTAGTGGCTCACCGGAAACTCTCTAGGTTATAACGCTAAAAATTGGTGGGCACAGTACAGATAGCCCACCGTGTAGCTTTGTGCTTAACTACAAACAACATCTGGCTTGAACAAGAGCGTTTTCTCAAAACGTCGCCAAGGTAAAAATGTATAGATCCAAATGTCTAATTTATTATATACATCCCTTTTAGGTTGTTTATATATATTCGTTGTAATAACCTAAAAGGGATGTATATTTATATATATATAATAAATTAGACATTTGTAATAACGTTTGTAATGTGTGCGTTTTAAATCCTTTTTAAATAACGCTTTACGTCCTAATGTAATACCTTCTTAATGGTACCTGAAGAAAGGCCCAATTTCATTACAATTTATCTTGGAGGTTCGGTGAACTCTCTATCAATGTAACCACTACTACTGGGGATGAGGGTGTTGTTCAGAATTGGCTTGTGGTGGCGTTTTGTGGTCTGCTAAACGCCCTGCTGAGCGAATTTTATCCCTCTTCCATGGAATATTCAAGGCTCTTCTTTTCGAAATGCTATGTCCTTTTGTTTTACATCATTTTTGAATCTCATTATACAAACATCCTTCCTCGGATGGCACATTCATCCAGCCATAAATTCTCCGAATGGTCTGAAATTCGTCATGAACCAAGTAAGTAAGTAAGTGCTAAACTTATCGCTCTTGTTAGTACCTGCAGAGACACGTTTTGTAAAATGCGATTAACTCCTCATACAAATAACTGCGTAAATAACCACTTACAAAGACACATCGACTATTTGATATATAACAGTAGCTGCAATACTTTATAAAAGCTTTTCGTGTTTAAGAACCAACGTGAGACTACAAATAATTAACGTTTCTCGGAGCAGGAGAGCTCATGTTAACTAGGATTCTCATCTTCTGCCATCTTCATGTTAACAACTATGATCCCTGATCTTCTACCATTGCACAACTCACCAGTATACATGCTTGACGTCCAACAGAGAGAGAATCAGCCTGAGTGTTATGTAGTTGGTTTTGCCACAAGGTATCCAAACCTCTGATTGCACGGTTGAAGGAAATATAACGTTCCACAGGGCTACGTGCATAATGTTCAACAGAAAAGTATTTAGCCCAATGGCTACAAGCTTGGTGTTCAAGAGGAAAATACCTGACTCCAGGGTTGTACCCTTGTTGTTCGTTTAGTTTAACTCCAGCATTACATGCATAATATATAGTAGGAATACATCCTATCCCCAGTATTACATGCATAATATATAGTAGGAATACATCCTATCCCCAGTATTACATGCATAATATATAGTAGGAATACATCCTATCCCCAGTATTACATGCATAATGTATAGTAGGAATACATCCTATCCCCAGTATTACATGTATAATTTATGGCAGGAATACATCCTATCCCCAGTAAATACTGGGGACACGATATATTCCTGCCATAAATTATGCATGCAATACTGGGGACACGATATATTCCTGCCATAAATTATGCATGCAATACTGGGGACACGATATATTCCTGCCATAAATTATGCATGTAATACTGGGGACACGATATATTCCTGCCATAAATTATGCATGTAAGGCATGTATAATTTATGGCAGGAATATATCGTGTCCCCAGTATTGCATGCATATCGAACCTTAGCGAATAAGGGAGCATTTCTTTCAGATGAAGGCAGATGTTATAGAGTATTTTGCAAGTGAAGTTAGGTGTTAGAGAGTATCTTAGAAGTGAAGTCGGTTATTAGAGAGTACTTTACAGGTATATTCGGGTATTAGAGAGTACTTTACAAGTGAAGTTAGGTGTTAGAGAGTATCT
>NW_013671240.1:46374-48632 GCF_000517525.1 Limulus polyphemus
GGTAGTCAATGTGACACTATATGCTGTTTAATTACTCGTCTCGGTAGTCAATGTGACACTATATGCTGTTTAATTACTCGTCTCGGCAGTCAATGTGACACTATATGCTGTTTAATTACTCGTCTCGGCAGTCAATGTGACACTATATGCTGTTTAATTACTCGTCTCGGCAGTCAATGTGACACTATATGCTGTTTAATTACTCGTCTCTGCAGTCAATGTGACACTATATGCTGTTTAATTACTCGTCTTGGTAGTCAATGTGAACACTATATGCTGTTTAATTACTCGTCTTTTTACAAGTGAAGTTAGGTATTAGAGAGTATCTTAGAAGTGAAGTCGGTTATTAGAGAGTACTTTACAGGTATATTCGGGTATTAGAGAGTACTTTACAAGTGAAGTTAGGTGTTAGAGAGTATCTTAGAAATGAAGTCGGTTATTAGAGAGTATTTTACAAGTGAAGTTAGGTATTAGAGAGTATCTTAGAAGTGAAGTCGGTTATTAGAAAGTATTTTGCAAGTGAAGTTAGGTATTAGAGAGTATCTTAGAAATGAAGTCGGTCATTAGAGAGTACTTTACAAGTGAAGTCAGGTATTAGAGAGTATCTTAGAAGTGAAGTCGGTTATTAGAGAGTACTTTACAAGTGAAGTCAGGTATTAGAGAGTACCTTAGAAGTGAAGTCGGCTATTAGAGAGTACTTTACAAGTGAAGTTAGGTATTAGAGAGTATCTTAGAAGTGAAGTCGGTTATTAGAGAGTACTTTACAAGTGAAGTTAGGTATTAGAGAGTATCTTAGAAGTGAAGTCGGCTATTAGAGAGTACTTTACAAGTGAAGTTAGGTATTAGAGAGTATCTTAGAAGTGAAGTCAGGTATTAGAGTGTTTTAGAAGTGAAGCCAGGCGTTAAAAGTGTTTCTAAGTGAAGCCCGGTATTAGAGAGTGCTTTAAAAGTGAAGTCGGTTATCAGAGAGTACTTTACAAGTGAAGTTAGGTATTACAGAGTATCTTAGAAGTGAAGTCAGGTGTTAGAGTGTTTTAGAAGTGAAGCCAGGCGTTAAAAGTGTTTCCAAGTGAAGCCCGGTATTGGAGAGTACTTTGAAAGTTAAGTCAGGTATTAGAGAGTGTTATAGAATTGAAGCCAGGTGTTAAAGTGTTTTAGATGTGAAGCCAGATGTTAAAGAGTATTTCGAGAGAAGAGTCAGTTCACGATGTTAACTAGCGTTGCGTTGGTTTTTATGTTGCTAAGACACCGACTGTAGTTCCATTAGATAACTAATAAATCCGCTTGAGTATTTATGTCAAAGGTTAAGCCACATACTCTTATAAGTAGGCTAGCATGTAAACATGTCTCTGTACATGGCACGTGATGTAAACGAAGTGTGCCCCTTCACCCAGGAACAATATATATATATATAATCTCCAGGGCAAATGTTTTACCAACGAGACAAGGATAAAAACTAGGTCCTTTGTTTTTTTGGAACTGCTTGAGAGATATTTAAAGATGGCATATAAAATATATAGGTTAAACAGATTAAAGCGATAGCAGCAGCTCATGTGAAGCTCTAAGTTTTGTTGTTAATGTTCGGGTTTTTGCTAAAATTAAGTAATTACATTATTTTGAACACACAGATCTACTATTAACGACCAAGACAAAGAAATTATAGGGGTCGCATTCTCGATTGATAATTATTACCTTGAAAATCAATGTAATGGCGCTTTGTTCTGATGATTGAGTGGAAACAAAGCTTACCAGTGAAATCACACTGTATTTCACGGACTATAGTCACCTCGTTAAACGGATAAATTGTTTAAAATTTCTGTGGATGACTTTTTTTTTTAGTGGATATCGTTGGTTTCCAAATTTTTTATTGTTTCACCATAATGAATCAAAACATAGTCCTAGCAAGACTAGTGTACCTGAACATTCCGATAAACAGCGAAATTAACGTGAAAAGAAAAAAAAGAAAGTTTATCACACATAAGATGTTTGTAATTAAGCACAAAGCTACATAATGGGCTATCTGTGCTCTACCCACCACGGGTATCGAAACCCGTATTCTAGCGTTGTAAGTCCGCAGACATACCGCTGTGCCACTGGGAGTCCACACATAAGACGGAAAAAGTTAGTTTTTTTATATTTTACGGCTAAACATGCCATCGTGTTCAATCGAGCAGATAACATGATAAACACATTGACTACCTTACTCTCTAATAACCGACTTCACTTCTAAGATACTCTCTAACACCTAACTTCACTTG
>NW_013671240.1:48872-54408 GCF_000517525.1 Limulus polyphemus
TAGCAAGACTAGTGTACTTGAACATTCCGATAAACAGCGAAATTAACGTGAAAAGAAAAAAAAAAGAAAGTTTATCACACATAAGATGTTTGTAATTAAGCACAAAGCTACATAATGGGCTATCTGTGCTCTACCCTCCATGGGTATCGAAACCCGGATTCTAACGTTGTAAGTCTGCAGACATGCCGCTGTGCCACTGGGAGTCCACACATAAGACAGAAAAAGTTTGTTTTTTTATATTTTACGGCTAAACATGCCATCGTGTTCAATCGAGCAGATAACATGATAAACACATTGACTACCGAGACGAGTAATTAAACAGCATATAGTGTTAGCTCGCATATTTTCCAACCGCCAGTGTAAAAAAAGTGGGTAACTTCTAAAGCACAGACTAAGGACTTACAATGGCAGGCGTTTAACATATGAAGAAACACAATGAAGTTGGTAAATGAGAGAAATATTTATGTATAATGAAAAATATATCTTAATGTTGAGTTCACTACTAGGTGACAATCACAAGGGTTGCTGGCCCCCCATATGGAAGAGGTAGGAGAGGGTTCCTTTACCGTATACTGTCCTACTGTGTTCCCATATTATGCTTTCCCTCGCTCCGCCATATGGTACTTTGTTTTCCAGCAGTTAAACCGTGATTAGACTAGTGCTCATTTAAGGAGCCGAGACTGGAACCCTGAAGAGGAAGGCTTCTTGATAAGAGCAGAAACGAAAGTATTGAGATGGCTTTTGGGAGTGTCGTTGAAACAAAAGAAAACGAATTAGGAACTTAAAGAAATGGCGGGAGTCTGTGGAATAGAGGAAGAAGCAAGAGAAGCGAGGCTGAGGTGGTTTGGTCTCATGAAGAGAAGAAGAACAAGTAATAAAGGAGAGCATCAGAGCTACCAGTAGCCGGCAAGAGAAGACCAGTAAAGTGTTGGAAGGATGGGATTAAAGAAGACATGGACGAGAAAGGAAAATACCTGGCAATGAATAAAGATTATTGGAGGAAAGCAAGACGTGTGAAGGACGGCGACCACTGCTTAATGGAAAAGCCGAAAAAGGAGAAGAATGAGAAGTCTCATTCTCTCTGAACGCCCGTGCAAACCTTCCATGATCTGTGCCGAATTTGATATAGGAGTTTCTGGTAGAAGCTTATAAAAACCCTTATATCAAATCCGGCACAACTGTAATTCTGTACTAGTGAGGCTAAAACTGTAACCTTCGAATGTCTTCATCGACATTCATAGGAAATCAGATCTTAATATGATATGTATACATAAGTAAATATGATTTTACAAGTTTCTTGATATGGTGGTTTAATGTATAATATAACCATATACCTAACGTATCATGCACAGTTTAATACGGTCGCAACTATTTCTCATCTAATGTATTTAGATTTCAACCAGTTCCTGAACTTTCTTTTTCTTTAACTTTTAGTAAACTTATAAAGAGTTCACTATAATTTCTCTTTCTTTCTACTCTCCATTTTTGGCAGGTTTCCAAAATATTCGTAAAACATGATAACGAAAATACGAAAAAAAAAATCAACAAAAAAAGAAAAGAAAAGAGGATATACGTTGATATCGTATTGAGAATTTTACAGTATTTTAATAGCGATTAGTTTACTTGTTTGTTTGCTTAATTTATGCACAAAGCTACACAATGGGCTATCTGTGCTCTGCTCACAACGGGTATCGAAACCGGGTTTCTAGCGTTGTAAGTCCGCAGACGTCCCGCTGTGCCACTGGGGGGCGCGATTAGTTTACGTTTTGAAGTAAAAGTTTGTTCTTTTGTAACACTATTAGAAACTTCTTTGGACCTAAAATAAAGGTTCAAGGTCACGGGAAAAATTATCATTAACTCTGGAAAACTACACTTAGAGATACGATGTTGGAAATTTAAAGTTAATAAATCGGGGGTTCGATTCTCTATTTTGGACAATAATCCATTGTGTATCTTCGTGCTAAAACAAACAAATCGAATATTAATTCATTTGCCTTCTCAGGTAGCTCAGCAGTAAGTCTGAGGGCTTATGATACCAACAATTGGGTTTCGTTACCGGCGGTGGGCACAGTAAAGATCGCCCATGGTGTTGTTTTATGTTTAACAATAAACTAGGCTAATACAGGTTAGTTCCAGCAAGGAAACCCATAATTTTTATTTTGCCAAATTTCTCTGTTTTCTTCATAGCATACATGTCTAGAGATAAGAACTAGTGTGGATTTAGTGACTGAATACTGCGATCCTATTTTGTACAAGTACACCTTGTGATGTGATAACGACGTTTCAAACAGTATACAAGCGAATAACTCTGGAAGAAATAAATTCGCACAGGATCCATATTATTACGTATCGAAGCTTTTGTGACGAAGTTTCGAAGACTTTGGAGTTACAAAATTTAAAGTGTTTTTCTCATTTTAATTATTCGGACAGCAAATGTTTTGTTATTTTTATGCTACAACTATAATTTAATGCATCATTTATTTTGTTTATTCAATTGAATATCCTCTTGCAATAAAAATAAATAAACCAATCGTGTTTATTTTGACGAACTTGCAATCTTCGGAATATTAGTCACTTTTCTCTACAACTGGCTTGAGAAAAAAAAAGTCTTTCCTTTGAATATTCATTGTTAAGTTTATGCCATAGTTCAAACCTATTCTATCTATTTCTTTTTGTCACTACATACATACCGAAAGACACACACACATTCGTGTATATGTATATGAGTTGGGAACTTTAATAAAGTTTGCATTTTCTTCAAGTTTCTGAATAATCTTTGGTTCTATTTGAGTAAGTGCAACAGTCATTAGTTTCTCCATGTCAGGTGTCAGGGCTGGGGGAGGTGGGACGAGCAAGGGAAGCGTTCGGCCGTGACACGTAGATTCCACGAAACCGGTTGTTTGGAACAGGTAAGCTCGCCTGGGTATTGGCTCAACTGCACATGATGTAGCCTTGGGCTCGACTATTATTGTGTTCTGGAGAACTGACTGAGGTGGCTGGCTGCTTGGTGGATTACCAGGGCTGGTTCAGTGTGCAGCATCGTGGAGGTGACCTGTTCTGGCGGCATATAAACCTGATTCTTCAGATATTTTCACTTTTTTTATTACCTTGGTTGAATGAGTGTGTCTTACTGAAATACCCCCATCTTCGAAGTGTTTTAAGGGTACATCCCTCACCCATCCCTTTGTATGGTAAGTTTCAGATTTAGAACTCTGGTTATGAAATCTATTGTTTAGTAATTACTGTGGTTTTAAGTAAAATACACCAAGTCACAGCTTAACTAAGAGATACGTTACAATGACACATCTCTTAGCTCTGTCATGAAATTTCTCTTTTGCGTTTCAGTTCTTCTAAGGAATCTAACCACGCCGAAAGAATGGTCATGTGGAAATATGTCTTTTTATTGTGAAAATTATAACGAAGTCGAATATTTAATTATTTACTATCTGTTTTGGCAAGTTATGTGTGTGTTTTTCATAGCAAAGCCACATCTGGCTATCTACTGTGTTCACCGAGGGGAATCGAACCCCCGATTTTAGCGTTGTAAATCCGTAAACTTACCGCTGATATTTGACAACTTAGAGAGAGAGAAATAATAAAATGGAGTATTTCCTTACTCTCAAAGGATCTAAATAAACTTAGTGATAAAACCGATAGGCATGTTTATTTTATTTTCAAAAAAATAATCGCGAGAACACATGTTTTATTAATTATTCATTCCTAATATATATATATATATATACAAATTGAGAAATTGACTAAGTAAATGTAAATATAGGGTAATAGACAGGCAGGTATAGCGACGATACAAAATAATGACACTTTATTTCAAACGAAAATGGACAAGATTACAGACTAGTGATATAGAAATAATTTCTTAATTTCAAAGGGTTTTTTTTTGTTGTTTTGAAATTCGCGCAAAGCTGAACGAGGGCTATCTGCGCTAGCCGTCCCTAATTTAGCAGTGAAAGACTAGAGGGAAGGCAGCTAGTCATCACCCCCCACCGCTAACTCTTGGGCTACTATTCTACCAACAAATAGTGGGATTCACCGTCACGTTATAACGCCCCCACGACTGAAAGGGCGAGCATGTTTGGTAGGATTGCGAGGCAAGAATCCTAAACGCCTGGCCATGCCGGGTTAATTTCAAAGAATATAGATGGAGCTGGAGCAATGAATGGATACTCTACAAGGACACACGCGCTCTTAGGATACTATGTGTTTGGCGATTTGTTGAGCTATGTAAATGCAAACATGAAGTCATATCATTGTGAGTCTGCAAGACAATGGGTAAGAACTAGGGTCTCTCAAGGGCCTCGCGATAGTGGGCGACCATTTTATGAAAGGTTGTTACCAACAGCCTTTTCTTCGGTCAACTGTTTAGAAACGTATGCCTGTCAAAAGGAGCAGTCGAAAAGAAATGAGTATGTTACCAGAAAACTGTGGTCGCCGACCCCTGGTGATATATGTGGGTGGGCCAACTTGTATGGTTACTGCAATTTTTAATCAGTCGTCAAGTCATTATTTTAATGTGTCATGCGAAAACATTACAAGACTTATCACATGGTGAACAACAACTAATTTAATAAAAAGCTTATCTCAGATGGAAAGAGGAAAACACAGGGTCAGCGGTGCTGAAAGTTAACTATAGGCTGTACACATTCTGAATGGTGGAGTAAAAAAGTATATAGATAAGATCTGCTTTTGTTGTTTCAACACTTGAAGCTGCTGGAAATGTTGTAATGGAGTACGTTTTCGTCGGAAATTGGGTCATTTGAGTGTATCCAACCACTGTGTCCATCGTTCAATATTACGCTTCCATCCTGATGAACAAGGCTGTCTGTTCCAAGTCGATAATCTATCAATTTTTTTTCTAGTATTTTATGCAGTCTATGCCAAACTGAAACCAGGTTGTTGTCGTTGAGAAATGTCTTACAATACAGCGTTAGGTGGGAATCAAAGTAAAATAGGCAGTGTATGTGTATTTGAGAGAGAATACTGACCTTGATGTGCCCCCCCCCCCCAAAGAATGTACAAACTATTTGAGTAGTGAAACTAAGCTGAACGTGCCTTTACTTACAAAGACCTAGAGATTGGTTGAATGTTTCTTTACTTACAAAGACCTAGAGATTGGCTGAACGTGCCTTTACTTACAAAGACCTAGAGATTGGCTAAACGCATTTTAATGTACAAAGAACCTAGAGTTTGGTTGAATGTGCCTTTACTTACAAAGACCTAGAGATTGGCTAAACGCATCTTAATGTACAAAGGACCTAGAGATTGGTTGAACGTGCCTTTACTTACAAAGACCTAGAGATTGGCTAAACGCATCTTAATGTACAAAGGACCTAGAGATTGGTTGAACGTGCCTTTACTTACAAAGACCTAGAGATTGGCTAAACGCATCTTAATGTACAAAGGACCTAGAGATTGGCTGAACGTGCCTTTACTTACAAAGACCTAGAGATTGGCTAAACGCATCTTAATGTACAAAGGACCTAGAGATTGGCTGAACGTGCCTTTACTTACAAAGACC
>NW_013671240.1:55090-60287 GCF_000517525.1 Limulus polyphemus
AGGGGGGAGGATTGAAGCAGTAAATTACCCATGAGCGCGTGGTTAGCGTAACGTTCGTGAACTTTCAACTGTCCGATAAAACGTGGAAACAAGCTGTGTTAGACCAAGCCAATTTGGTGAGTCAAATAAGAAGTTCTCCAAATAGTACGCCCCCCAGATAACGCCTCCACGGCTGAAAGGGCGAGCATGTTTGGTGAGACAGGGATTAGAACCCGCGACCCTCCGATTATGAGTCGAGCGCCCTAACCACCTGGCCATGACGGACCACCCTAAGAGAGGGAGAGAAAGCTAAGAAAATAAAGAAATTATTAAGAACCATGTATTAATTAATGAATACCACAAATAAACAGCTGATTTTAAAATAATCTTAATTTTAAAGGTTATGAGAGTCACTCGAAAAATCATTTGATTTTCACACATCTTTGTACATGATAGTTACATCTGTATTTACTGTTTTTTTTTTTGTTTTTCTTGTTGTTTTGTTTTTAGAGCAAAGTCACATTGGGCTATCTGCTGTGTCTACTGCTGGGAATCGAACCCCAGATTTTAGCGTCGTAAGTTCGTAAATTTACCTTTGTCTCATCGGGGGACTTTACTATTTGGATTTGTTTGTTTTTTTTGTTTGAAGTTAAGCACAAAACTACACCATGGGCTATTTGGACACTGCCCACCATGAGTATCGAAACCGGTTCTAGCGTTGTAGGTCCGCAGACATACCGCTGTGCCAAAAGTGACGATCAATCCCACTATTCGTTGGTACAAGAGTAGCCCAAGAGTTGGCGGTGGGTGGTGATGACTAGCTGCCTTCCCTCTAGTCTTACACTGCTAAATTAGGGCCTGCTAGCGCAGATAGCCTTCGTTTAGCTTTACGCGAAATTCAAACAAACCCACTTTTAGGTTGTTCTTCATAATTTTTCAGCCTTGGTTTATACATATATGTTTAATCTTCCAATCTTTTATACACTCATTTCTAAACTCTCTGTACTGTTTGTTCTTCATCGTTTCAGTGATCTTAATTTATTTATTTTTTCACCACTTGATGTTATTTAACCCTTAAATGCTCTACTTCGTTACCTGTAATCCCCTCTTTAATTTCTTGTTTATAATTTTAGTGCCTGATAATTTTTAATCTGACATTTTCATCCATTTACGTTCATCCCTTCCTTTTTTTAAACCTTTCATTACGATACCGAAGAGAATTATTTTTAGTTTCAAAGAATCTAGAAGCACCAAGTGAAATGAAATCAAAACAGACTGATAGATACGTGGTAGGAACAAAATCATGAGGGATCTATATAAAATACGTTCAACGGTAACTAGAAATATTGTATTTGAAAAGCCGAAGTGAGAAAAGGTTTTGTTACAACAACAACAACGAAAAAGGGCCAAATGTAGTTCATATTTTGTGAATCTCTATTTTTCATTATTTATGAACATCAAACATTTATGATTTGTTTTCTCATGAATATGCAATTTTCCTAATGAATTACGAATGTGAACAAAATATATTTTACAACAATAATATTCTTCTGTATTTAATTCTTTTACTACTTTTAGCCACGGCGTAGCGGCTCCTTTTTTTTTTTTTTCAAATACAAACTTTTAGCTTATATTATGAACGATTTAAGATCTAATTGCAGTTTTAAGCTCAGGAACTCAAACCCTTTCGATTGATATATCTGACCACGACCAAGGTCTCACAGATTAATTTATTCTAGTCCTGCCTAATTGGATTTCAATTTGAGGGTAGACCGGTAGAGATCCTGATGAGTAATAAAATCGAATCGGGTATACACGTGCCTCTAGCTTGGTATTAATGGTAAAATGGTAAAAAGGTTTCATAAATCGATTTAATTTAATCCTGCTTAAAAGCATTTCAAGTGCCGCGGCTATTAAGGATTCCCTCTTGTTATAATTCCCAATTACTACTGTGTGCTGTACATGTATAAGTATATATAAATGTTAGCATGTTGACTGTTGTTCCGTGTATATCACGGGCTGCCTTTTACTTCGTACTTAAGAAAAACTTGGATATCAACTACGTGCCTTTGTGTGTACTGTGTTTTTCCTGTTTTACTTGTTATTTCGTTGATTGAATATGCCATTTGAAGTTAATCGGGTCGGTCTATGCTTCATTAAGGACACTTAAAAAAGAAAGGTTAGTTTAGTTTACGTATTTATTCCATATAAATGTATTGTTTTCAATAGGAACCACAGCCTGATGATTACGGCGCTCGACTCGCGGTTTCCAGATCTCGGGGTCGAAATCCGTCGCTCAACATGTTCACCCTTTCAAATCGATTTTTAGCGTTGTAAGCCTACAAAGTTACCAACTTGGAAGCGTGTTGGCAAAATAATAGTCCAAGAGTTGGCGGTGGGTGGTGTTAACTAGCTGCTTTCCCTTTAGTGTATTATTTCAAAATTAGGGACGGCCAAATCAGGTATCCCACGAAATTCAACAAACAAATAATTTTGTTCTTTATTTGAAAAGAAACAAGAAGCATTGAAAGGTTAGTTTGTTTGTTTGTTGTTAAGCGCAAAGCTAAACAATGAGCTATCTGTGCTTGTGCTCTACCAATCATGGCTATCATAACCCGGTTTTTAGCGTTATAAGCCTACAGACTTACCGCTGTATCACTGGGGGATATTGAAAGGTAATTTGGAAGAAAAGCTGTGTCACTGGGGGGGCATTGAAAGGTAATTTGGAAGAAGAGCTGTGTCACTGGAGGGACATTGAAAGGTAATTTGGAAGAAGAGCTGTGTCACTGGAGGGACATTGAAAGGTAATTTGGAAGAAGAGCTGTGTTGCAGGGGGGACATTGAAAGGAAATTTGGAAGAAGAGCTGTGTCACTGGGGGGACATTGAAAGGTAATTTGAAAGAAGAGCTGTGTCACTAGGGGAGGACATTGAAAGGTAACTTGGAAGAAGAGCTGTATCACTAGGGGACATTGAAAAGTAATTTGGAGTAAGAATCAGAATCAATTTTACCGGCATTAAGAAATATTGAAATATATTTTGGATCATCTATCCAATGCATCTGTTCCCTACATTGGAGAAGAAACACAAATGCTCAATTTTAATTTCTATCCCTCCGATTTTCCATCTAATGTATGCTTAACTAGTTAAACAGTTATTATGCATGTTTTCCTATATTTTTGGCAGTGTGGCATTTTAAAAATTCAAGATTTTTTCCCCCCTTTAGGTAATGCAAGCATAGATTTCCATATTGAACATAATGTTTGCTATTCCTATTAAAATATCGAACCCAAAGACTAATATTCCTCCCCTTGAGGCAGAAAAGGAAGTTTTAAGCACCACTAGAGTTTTATATTTCATTACTTTAAGCTAATGCAATAAAAGCATCATGTAATGCCCTAATCAAATTTTGGCTTACAAGTACTCATTACGTGACTTCTTTTAGCGACTCAGCGTGAGTAAAGCTACAGGGAATGATGTCTCAACTATTTATTGAGGGAAAAGCTTACTCCTCATATTCAGTTACGCCTCCTTTAAATTTTCAAGTTGGGCCGTCTTTATTTGCGTTTAATTCAAAAACTTTTAAAAATTCCCTTGGGATACTTTTGTGGAAAAACTAAGCCACCTATGAACAGATAAACAGTGGCTTAGCCGTAAGCTTTATGGCATATAACGCTAGAGTTCAAAATTCGATCCCCGTGCCGGTCAGAAAGCAGATCAATACGTCATTGTGCAGCTCAGCACTAAAACGGAATGCGTCTAAACAATTGATTAGAACAAAAAAAAATCGATGCCTGTAGTTTAATAGTCTGTACTATTGGATATATTCCGACAGCACACTCTCCGGTTAATAATTATTGTTCTGAACCTTAAAAAACATGCTATTACGAACATTTTGGATTGACGACCAGAAACTGTCTTTTCTCTAAAGGTATTATCCATTTTGTTTTTCTGGATGAAATAGCGTAAAACTGGTATATTTTGATGCTACTCATGGGCTATTTGCACCAGCCCTCCTTAATTTAGCAGTTATAAATTAGAGCGAAAGCAGCTAGTCAACATTACCCACCGCCAACTCTTGGACTGCTCTTTTACCAGCGAATAGTGAGATTTACCATCACATTATAACGTTCCCACGGCTAAAAGAGCGAGCATGTTCGGTGTGATAGGGATTCAAACCCGCGACCCGCAAATTGCGAGTCGAGCCCTAACCACCAGGCCATGCCAGGCCTAACAGAAAAAAATAAAATAAAACGTAAAAAACAAACAATAAAAATAATTATGACGGAGTTGTGCAGAACTAAGTTAAGAATGGACGTATTGGTGGAATGATGAAAACGAAGGTAAAAAAAAAACAGCAACTTAATATGTGACGGTAGTAACGGAATGATGAAATTCTAGACTTAACATATGATAAAAGACAAGGAAGGTGATGAAGAAGAAGAAAAAAAAAGAGTGACCGAGTTGAAAAATCACACACTTTAAGTATCTCTAGGTCCTTATGTTTGAAGTCAGCCATTTTCTAGGTCCTTTGTAACTAAAGGCAGGTTCAGCCAATCTTTAGGTCCTTTGTAAGTAAAGGCACATCTCTAGGTCCTTTGTAACTAAAGGCAGGTTGAGCCAATCTCTTGTGTTTTTGTAAGTAAAGGCAGGTTCAACCAATTTCTTGGTTCTTTGCAAGTAAAAGCAGGTTCAGCCAATCTTTAGGTCATTTGTAACTAAAGACATATTCACCCATTTTCCTAGGTCCTTATAAATAAAGGCATGTTTAGTCAACCTCTAGTTCAGCCAATATCTTGAAACTTTATAAGAAAAGATACGTTCAGTAAATCTTTAGGTCCTTTGTAAGTAAAGAAACATTCAACCAATCTCTAGGTCTTTGTAAGTAAAGAAACATTCAACCAATCTCTAGGTCTTTGTAAGTAAAGGCACATTCAACCAATCTCTAGGTCTTTGTAAGTAAAGAAACATTCAACCAATCCCTAGGTCTTTGTAAGTAAAGAAACATTCAACCAATCTCTAGGTCTTTGTAAGTAAAGGCACGTTCAACCAATCTCTAGGTCTTTGTAAGTAAAGAAACATTGAACCAATCTCTAGGTCTTTGTAAGTAAAGACACGTTCAACCAATCTCTAGGTCCTTTGTACATTAAGATGCGTTTAGCCAATCTCTAGGTCTTTGTAAGTAAAGGCACGTTCAGCCAATCTCTAGGTCTTTGTAAG
>NW_013671240.1:61276-63253 GCF_000517525.1 Limulus polyphemus
CTTTTTCTCTCTCTAATTTGCTCCTCTGGTGGGACGACAGCGGTAAGTCCAAGGGCTTGCAATGCTAAAATCCGGGGTTCGATTCCCCGCAGTGAACACAGCAGATAATCTAATGTGGTTTTGTTCTCAAACAAACAAACTCTCAGTGGTTCAGCAGTAAGTCTGGGGTTTATAACGCTAAAACAGTGTGTTTCGATACCCGTGGTGGACACAGTACAGATATCGAAACCCGGTTTTTTTGGGTTAATTAAATTTCAAATATTGACAAAAAATATACCAGTAGCGTTCACTATATTAAAACATCTGTTGATACAAAAATATTAGTAAACATTTTAAGGTAAAACATTACAACATAAATTATATGTCAGTCCTAAGGTTTGTTGAATATAAAATAGAAATATTATTTTACAACGACTTAAGTAGGCAGTAAGTAAATCTAAGACGAGCTGAGGTTTACAGTTACACAAATATTTAATAAAGTAGCCAGTGTTTGGAACAATATATAAAACGCTCTTCACGCTTCATATCGCTGTTGTTCCGAGCCAGAAGCTGTAAAGGATGAAATCCATTACCTGCATGGAGATATGAGTATCACAATATGTTGTCTAACGTCTCTATTTTACAGCCTTTTATAAGAGAAAGTGTTTGGGAGAGAAGGACTTCTGATTACAGGGTTCTCGAGTACTTGTATAGAGAGTGTGTGTTCCATTTACATCTTCTATCTCAAGTAAGCGCTAGGTGAAAGCACGAGCGTTGGGAAGTGTTTGGCTTGAAACCTGATTAGCTGTTGTTCGTATAGACGTGGCTCGAGAGACAAGACTTTGGCGAGTACATGAATCTCAAGTGACGAACATAAAGAATCTATATACATGTTTTATCTCTATCTGAAGCTCACTCCTTCGTCTGCTCTTAAATCACTTCATCTCATGTTTAAATTGAAGTTAATATCTAAATCGAAGTTCACCCTCTTCTTGAACCACGTGAGATAATATCTAAATCGAAGTTCACTCTCTTCTTGAATCACATGAGTTAATATCTAATTTCGAAGTTCACTTTCTTATTGAATCATAATAGTTAATATCTAAATGTCTGCTAACCGAAGAAGAAAATAAAGAAAAAGAAACTTAACACTTTTAGAGGTAACTTGAGTTCATTTTTGAGATATAGATAAGTGGAAACTCTTTATTATTTTGTAAATTATTTCTGTGATTAAAAAACGTTTAAAAACATTTTTTTGCAATTTTTATGGACTGTTCTATATATATATATTATTTGCCGTAGCTAAAACCTTTTTCGTCACGACTTTGTGATACACGTAAAATTAAAACTTGAGGGGAGTTGTTGAATTTATATTGCTTCTCATTTCAGTCAAACATCAAAATATTAAAACTGAAATATTCTTTTGTTGTAAAATGAAAAAGTAATATTTTAAAGATTATTTTTCAACGATATTTAATTATAAAAATCTCAGTATTCATGCAATTATTTCATTTTAACTTTATAGAGTTTAGTCTAAAGACCAGATTCGTATGTTTTGTTTTAATCGCGCATAGCGGCTCATAGAACGACTCTGAGATTGTTTTTTTTTCAAGTGCAAACTTTTAGCTCATAGCTCTATCATCTCTGGCCCGGCATGGCCAGGTGGTTAAGGCATTCGACTCGTAATCTGAGGGTCGCGGGTTCGAATCCCTCTCACACCAAACATGCTCGCCCTTTCAGCCGTGGGGGCGTTATAATGTGACGGTCAATCCCACTATTCGTTGGTAAAAGAGTAGCCCAAGAGTTGGCGGTGGGTGGTGATGACTAGCTGCCTTCCCTCTAGTCTTACACTGCTAAATTAGGGACGGCTAGCGCAGATAGCCCTCGTGTAGCTTTGCGCGAAATTCAAAACAAACAAACCAATAACGTAGTACAGATGATGGTTTAACATACGCGAAAAAGAAAAAATCTAGAAATGTGAGGCACGTGCATTTTATA
>NW_013671240.1:64123-65242 GCF_000517525.1 Limulus polyphemus
CTGACTGTAAAGATTACGTTCTCGCATACAGCGTAATATTATTGTAATCCAACAGCTGACTGTAAAGATTGCGTTCTCGCATACAGCGTAATATTATTGTAATCCAACAGCTGACTGTAAAGATTACGTTCTCGCATACAGCGTATTATTGTTGTTTTTAACCCTTTCTCCTACCATCAAAATCACCATGGAAACGCCCTGAGATCAACTGAGGTCACAAAATATAATATGCCAGTTCGGTTAAGTTTATTTCCACGTACGTGTGCATCAATCAGTGCCACCTCCCCCTCTTACAGGATGGGCGAAATGTCATAACCGGTATTTTTATTTTTTCCCTCAGAAACATAAAGCGTCAAAACTAGTACCAGCCGAAAGCTGACTAAATCTCGAAGGAAAGGCACATTTATACACAGATCAATACCTAAACGAAGGCGCAAGCTTTTCGCGTGTTACAGTTATATTCAATGAAATACATCGTTCCTCAATTTAGCGAACGTGTATAATGTTTATCAAGGAACGTGTTAATAGGCTACTTTGTCTTAGTAATTAATCCGTGGATTTTAGCTCTTTAATAACAGAACTCAGAAACGTAGAACTCGGAACAAAAACACACACACACACATATGATGTCAGTTTTACATTGGTTTGGTGGTTAGGGCGCTCGACTAACAATCTACGGGTCTCGGATTCGAATCCCCGTCACACCAAACATGCTCGCCCTTTCAGCCGTGGGGGCGTTATAATGTGATGGTCAATCTCACTTTCAGTTGGTAAAAGAGTAGCCCAAGAGTTGGCGGTGGGTGGTGCTAGCTAGCTGCCTTCCCTCTAGTCTCACACTGCTAAATTAGGGACGGCTAGCGCAGATAGCCCTCGTGTAGCTTTGCGCGAAATTCGAAACGAACGTTTTTTTGTTTTTTTAATCATCACGACAGAATTTTATTTTAAATTTAGACTTATTTTACTTTATTCTGATCGTATTACATTTATTTGACGTTTATCAACCTCGTTTCTTATAATATATTCAGTTTTATTTATTGCGTTATAATGTGCTCATTCTTCACTTTGCTTTCTTGTCTCCTTTATCGTACACTAGCTGAGTTACCCGGCGTTAGCACGGTG
>NW_013671240.1:66242-67474 GCF_000517525.1 Limulus polyphemus
CCATTCTTTAACAATTCTAGCTGTGTGGATTGGGGCATTATCATCTTGAAAGATGGCGTTCCCCTCCGGAAACAGTGCTTGAACCATATATATATATTAGATGCATTCATTAACTCGAATGATGCTTGATACATTTTACATTCTACTGCTAAACATTTATGGTTAACTAATTAACTAAAGTATAAATAAATAAAATATAATTAATTAACTGTGACTGAATAAGATTTTGATAACTGATTAACCGGTAAACTGAAGAATACCGTGATAATTTTCCTACATCGAGTATTACGAAGTAGATGTATTCTGGCGTCTATATACTGTTTGACTCCGAACTGTCGTTAAGATGGCATTTTGAGTAACGATTAAATCAGACAGAAATTCTGACTGAAGACAGGAGGAATGACAATCAGTACAGGAAAAAAAAACCTGTCTGCTTAACATTCAGTCCACGTGAAGGAAAACTAATGAAAACCGGCTTCCAATTTTTTTTTTTCCACTTTATGAATTTTCTATCAAACTGCGTAAGTGAGATTCACGTGTAGATTTTATTAGCTTAGTTTCCTAACTCCTGCGCTAACATTTATTAGTTGATTGAGATAGAAAGATGGCAAATAGCAAGAAAAACACGTAAACTTGTCATATATGTATATATATATAGTACAAGGATAAACTGGTAAGTTATGGAGGAATCGAACACTTGATTTCATTGTTTCTTTCCAGTTGACTACCAAGCTGTACATAAATACATACTTGTTTAACAGATTACAAAACATTAGCGGGTGATGTATATACATCACTGTAAAGTAACTATCAGATCATCTCTTTCTGTTCTACTATATTGATATAATCAGCAGAAAGCTGCTACGTATAAACATCACTGTAAAGTAACCGTCAGATCATCTCTTTCTGTTCTACTATATTGATATAAACAGCAGAAAGCTGCTACGTATAAACATCACTGTAAAGTAACTATCAGATTATCTCTTTCTGTTCTACTATATTGATATAAACAGCAGAAAGCTGCTACGTATAAACATCACTGTAAAGTAACTGTCAGATCATCTCTTTCTGTTCTACTATATTGATATAAACAGCAGAAAGCTGCAACGTATAAACATCACTGTAAAGTAACTGTCAGATCATCTCTTTCTGTTCTACTATATTGATATAAACAGCAGAAAGCTGCAACGTATAAACATCACTGTAAAGTAACTGTCAGATCATCTCTTTCT
>NW_013671241.1:0-6040 GCF_000517525.1 Limulus polyphemus
ATAATAATATTAACAAGAATTTAAATAACATTGTTTACAATACACGAGTATAGTGTGTTGTACATATAATAATATTAACAAGAATTTAAATAACATTGTTTACAATACACGAGTATAGTGTGTTGTACATATAATAATATTAACAACGAAAAATAACTATTTTCTGATTAAATATGTAATATACCAGTTAAAGTATTTCTTATTCACAAAGTATAGTCTGTATTATAACTACAATGTAAGGAAAATACTGACTGCCTATTCTAATACGTAATATTAGTTACAACCAAACTTTGACTATGTTATTAATATTAAAAAATATGCATAGTTCTTCTGTTATAACACATTTTTTTCACCATCTGTTAATTAATTCAAACAATATTCCATATTTTCATCTATTATGAAGTTTATTTTGATGGCTCAGCGGTAAGTCTGAGGGTTTCCCACGCTAAAAATCGGGATTCGATACCTGTGGTGAGCAGAGCACACATAGTTCATTGAGTAGCTTTTTGCTACACAACAAAAAAACAAACTTACTGGGTGTAATATTCATAAAACTAACATTCAAGAAACAAACTTATTTACTGAAATATTAATAAAACTAACATTCAAGAAACAAACTTCTTGAGTTAAATATTAATAAAACTAACATTCAAGAAACAAACTTATTAAGTTAAATATTAATAAAACTAACATTCAAAAAACAAACTTATTGAGTGAAATATTAATAAACTAACATTCAAGAAACAAACTTCTTGAGTTAAATATTAATAAAACTAACATTCAAGAAACAAACTTGTTGAGTGTAATATTCATAAAACTAACATTCAAGAAACAAACTTGTTGAGTTAAATATTAATAAAACTAACATTCAAAAAACAAACTTATTGAGTGTAATATTCATAAAACTAACTTTCAAGAAACAAACTTATTGAGTGAAATATTCATAAAACTAACATTCAAGAAACAAACTTATTTACTGAAATATTAATAAAACTAACATTCAAGAAACAAACTTGTTGAGTGTAATATTCATAAATTTAACATTCAAGAAACAAACTTATTGGGTGTAATATTCATAAAACTAACATTCAAGAAACAAACTTATTTACTGAAATATTAATAAAACTAACATTCAAGAAACAAACTTCTTGAGTGAAATATTAATAAAACTAACATTCAAGAAACAAACTTACTGAGTGTAATATTAATAAAACTAACATTCAAGAAACAAACTTATTGAGTGAAATATTCATAAAACTAACATTCAAGAAACAAACTTATTGAGTGAAATATTCATAAAACTAACATTCAAGAAACAAACTTATTGAGTTAAATATTAATAAAACTAACATTCAAGAAACAAACTTATTGAGTGAAATATTCATAAAACTAACATTCAAGAAACAAACTTATTGAGTTAAATATTAATAAAACTAACTATCAAGAAACAAACTTATTGAGTTAAATATTAATAAAACTAACTATCAAGAAACAAACTTATTGAGTGTAATATTAATAAAACTAACATTCAAGAAACAAACTTATTTACTGAAATATTAATAAAACTAACATTCAAGAAACAAACTTATTGAGTGAAATATTCATAAAACTAACATTCAAGAAACAAACTTATTGAGTGTAATATTAATAAAACTAACATTCAAGAAACAAACTTATTGAGTGTAATATTCATAAAACTAACTTTCCTGATTGTGAGTTGGCATAACTAACACGTTTCATGCACAATTTAAAAATATAAAAATCGTGATACAGAAAAAATAAATAAAAGGCGTAATTTGGTCAAGACTTTCTGGAGCGTAAAATAATTTTTTCAGACTTCTGAAACACGTTCCTACATAGATTATACAAAAAAAAAGTGTATATATATATATGTGAGCGACACGTAGTAAACAGTATCAACTAAGACATATAACAACTAGTTTAAATTGTAAAAGTAGCCTACGGGGGCAGCGCGCGCAGACGTGTTCTCTCCCGGTTATAATTAAGATAGATTAAACGTAAAGAAACAATTCGTTTTCTAACTGCCATATTTGTTTTTAGTTGCCAAGCAACTAAAAGTAAAATCACGTTATGAGAGATACGCTATCTTTAGATGAGCAAATAGAAGTGTTTATTATTAGAATGTCACATCTAGAGAGGATTGTTTGTTTATTTTTGAATTTCGCGCAAAACTACACGAGGGTTATCTGCGCTAGCCGTCCCTAATTTAGGAGCTAATAATAACCGCCCACCGCTAACTCTTGGGCTACTTTTTTACCAACCAATAGTGGGATTGACTGTAACGCTATAACGCCCCCACGGTTGAAAAGGCTAGCATGTTTAGTGGGACGGGGGATTCGAACCCGCGACCCTCAGATTGCGAGTCAAGAGCCCTAGAGATGACAAAATAGTTATAAGCCAGTTCTTTGTAATTAAGCACAAAGCTACACAATGTGCTATCTGTGCTCTGCCCACCACGGGTATCGAAACCCGGTTTCTAGCGTTGTAAGTCTGCAGACATACCGCTGTGCCACTGGGGGGGACTGTTATAAGCCAAAAATATTCAGTTAAAAATGTCGCATTTTGACAAAGAATGAGGTAGCAGAAAAAAAGTCCTTCAGTCATACTTAGGGTTAGAAAATGGAAAATGCCCATAATAAGAGTGGTAAAATAAAAAAAATTGTATTAAACAAAACCGTAAAGAACAACAAAATTAAAACGCGGGAAATGTTAATGGAGGGTGTTGCCTGTTCAAGAAACATATTAAATATGAAAATTATAATAAGCCACTTGGTCAACAGTAAAACGAACCACATATTTCTCTGAACACGTGGACAACAGCGCAACAAAATCATTAAATGTTTCAAGAAATATGGTAATTGAAAGTGTAAAATGTACGAACACAAAAGAAAACAACCATTTGATATTATCTCATCAGTTCAAAGTTACGCATTGGGCCATTTGTTCTCTCTACCGTGGGGAATCGAACCATGAATTTTACCGCTGACCCACCAGGGACAGAAATTAAATGTGGTTTGAATATTCCGAGCAACTGAAACAGTAAAGTATGAGAAAATTGATTGGTTGGTCGTTTTGTTGTTAAGCCTGGTTTTTAGCCTTCAGACTTGCTACTGAGCCGCTGAATTAGTAAGAAAACATAACACATCTGTTTACTTCAGACAGAAAATGATATGATTTGTTCAGTATAAATGAAGATGAAAAAATTTTTATCGTGATATTTTGCTCAACTTTTATAGATCTTCAAATCAGTGCAAACTTTTTGTCATACGCGTCACTGCAAGCATTCTTCCGAGAGTTAATAACCATAGTAACTAATGATTTACAGAACGTAATTGGTAACCCTACTGTGTCCCCCTGAAGATATTTCAGCACAGGATCTTCTCAACTTTGATCACTTCTATAAAAACTGGCAGTTTGCCAATTGTTTGAACTAGATGGATTTAATTAGCTGACCGTTACCCTCTACAAAGTAAATTGCCGAACTAATCTTAGCGCCACCTGTTGATAGGAATATATCTTTAATTAAAATAAATCAGGAATATATATGTTCAAGTAATTTATGATTTAAGTGGTATATCCACCACTACTACGTCTGACGTATCCCAGCTAGCCTCGTGAGCCCTATATAGAACGAGTGACCACATCGGAACTGGATATAGTATACAGCACTGGATATACGGAACTGGATATAGCAGATATAATGCGGTTAACATGTTACTACATTTATGTTTACTTTCATCAGAAGTTTTTAGAAATATTATTGATATCAATAAACAAAGATTTTAACAAGTAAGATTTGTTTGTGTTTGGATTTAAAAACTTTTAATTCTCACATCGCCCTCTACATTTTAAGTTGACCGTTATCTCAGTCATCTGATTTTATGCTTTATTAACTGTTTTTAGTTTATTTGTTTAAGAACTATAGAAAGTACCGAGAGAGGCTAAGAACCATATTTTGCATATAATTTTACACAAATCCAAGTAAAGTAATATATCTTCTTATTTGCTCAAGTTCTAGTTTAATGTTTAATTTTATTTCCACTATTTTGTTTCCGTTAAAAATCTACGTCTTCCAGCGGGTCAAATGTAAGTTATAAGCCAAAAACCGGGGTTCGTTTCCCCGCGGTAGACAGAGCACAGATATTGTGTAACTTCAAAAAGAGCAACAAACACCGATGTTCGAACAAGTGTCTGATTGAGGGTACAAAGCCTACAGTGAAGAAATAAAAGTATCCTATCTCGTAGCAAAGCATTTTAAGATTTAAAGTTATCTATAACAACGTGTTTACAAAATTAAAATAACATAGTTTATGATGAATAAAATAGCAAATAAATTTGTTTTATAATCTTACTTTCTTACGCTTTTAGTTTCACAAAAAAATTAATTTATGAAAACGGATTGAAAGTCCGAAACATAGAATAAATTGAACTGAATAATATCATAACAAAGTTGTCTCTAACTTTAAAATAGTGGATAATAATAGCATAACCAAATCGTCTCTAGCTTTAACACAGTGGATAATAATATCATTACCGAGTCGTCTCTAACTTTAACACAGTAGAGAATAATATCACAACCAAGTCGTCTCTAACTTTAACACAGTAGAGAATAATATCACAACCAAGTTGTCTCTAACTTTAAAATAGTGGATAATAATATCATAACCGAGTCGTCTCTAACTTTAACACAGTAGCGAATAATATCACAACCAAGTTGTCTCTAACTTTAAAATAGTGGATAATAATATCATAACCGAGTCGTTTCTAATTTTAACACCGTGGAGAATAATATCACAACCAAGTCGTCTCTAACTTTAACACAGTAGCGAATAATATCCCAACCAAGTCGTCTCTAACTTTAACACAGTAGCGAATAATATCATAACCGAGTTGTCCCTAACTTGTTTAGGACAGTAGTATATAGTTACTTATCGTACGTGTAGATATGTCACATAGCTGGTATAGAGTTACTTTTTGTACGTGTAGATATGTCACATAGCTGGTATAGAGTTACTTACTGTAAGTGTAGAATGATTTCACGTGGTCTGGTATAGAGTTAACTTTCATGTATATAATTGTATCTAAAACGTCTCTAGTGTGATTATTGTAGAACACAACATTTAACTGAGAAACAGACGGCGAAAGTCTTGAGAATGTAAAAATTTAAAGTATCTGAATTTTCTTGAAAAAAAAAAAGAACTCGTGAAATCTGTCTTTGTTCAGTGTACCAGAATGAAGGAATGTCTGGTATTTCCATAATTACTGGGCTCAAGTGATTTTCTAATTTCTCTGCAGATGGCACTGCTGCTCAGAGCTTCGTAACTCACAGAAAGCTTTTAACAATATGCTTGACTGTGTCTGTACAAATGTGTTTGTTTGACTTCTTTTGTCAGCGATACATTCCAAGTACTGGAGTAAAAAGAAAATAATAACATTGTGAACAGTATGTTTGTGTTTTACCGACATGCCGCAGTCTCTCCACCTCTTTTTTAATCACACACTAGCCTTACCGTCGATAGAGGTCGCAAGTGAGTTCTCATGGTTTCTCGCGGTTTTAAAAAAAAGATAATTAGAGACTTGAACAGTTCAAGGGCAAGCGATCTCTCAGGGAAACAGATCTACGTCACCAAGGCTATGATTTTGTATCACAACTACATCACCGTACAGATGATATTCAGTCCTAATTTTTTTACTAAAACAATTTACTTACAGACAAACCACGCACAGAAAGTTTTTGGTACGTGAGACAAAATATTCCAGAAGTTGTTAAAATAAATGGGGAATGAAATCAAGATGGCTCTGAGCTCTTGCGTGACAGAGAAAACTTATTTCTCTTCCCAGTGGAATAAAATACTTTTCTTTCGAATGAGTTGAGACTTCAAAATAAATATAAGACAATACACTTAGTTTGTAAATTAAGAAAACTTCAAATAATCAGAAGACTTAGTTATATTTCAACTTTTTTATATAAACGTGAAAGAAAATAGTATTAGTTCTTTACCAAAGAAACGTTTCTTTG
>NW_013671241.1:6308-7659 GCF_000517525.1 Limulus polyphemus
CCCACCGCCAACTCTTGGGCTACTCTTTCATCAACGAATAGTGGGATTTACCGTCACATTATAACGTCCCCGCGGCTGAAAGGGCGACGAGTATGTTTGGTGTGACGGGGATTCAAACCCGCGACCCACAGATTGCGAGTCGAGCCCCCTAACCACCTGGCCATGCCGGGCCCTTTTGTTAAGTGCGAAGCTACACAGTTGGGTGTCTATTGTGAGCCCACCACGGTATCGAAACCCGGTTTTTAGCACTATAAAGTTAAAGATTTACCGCTGAGCTATTAATAGGCCCAAATAAACGTATAATTGTTTTTTCTTTATTTCTACTAGTTTGTTTCAGCACTTAGCTCTTTAGCTCTAAATAATTTTATATCATGTTTCTCTTACTTACTTTAAAAGTTCTAATTTAAAATACAATAAGTAAGATTGTTTTACACAATTCAAATGAGAGAAAAAATATATAGAAAATGTAGAGTCTTAAATCGATAACAGAAATTGTACAGGTAGCCATAATAAGGTTATCTTTCACAAATATAAAACAACGCTTTCGTGCAAAACGTTTGATTTTTGTACTTGCGATGTTTTTGGTACAACAAATCTGAAACCTCTGTGTATTCCACACTATTATTAGCCGTAAGGGTTGTTGGCTTCTGTAACGAATTTGTTATTATATATTTATTTTAATATCAACGTTTCTTTAGATTAAATTTATATTTAGAAACATACATAACCTATACTGTTAAATATGTATTGCGAAACTCCCGCCTATTCTCCGAAGTTGTAGAAGATTCTCGAGAGTAAGAATCAACAATATATGTGTGTACGTAAACGCTTAAATTTGTATTGTTACGTAATTTGAATTTTCTAGAAGGCCTCCACCCACCTATAAATATAACCAACGTGACGCGCCAAAAGACAGTATCTATTATTAGTTCGCTACAGTCAGTGTGCTATAAAACTTCGGAAGCTATAACTGTGATTGTTATAACGCTTACCAATCGGAAAACTTGAGATATTTGACCAGGAACCTTTACAAAGTTCAAACATTACAAATCGTTTAACTTCAGTGGATTTTTATTGGACATTAGTATTATTACGAAAACATTACA
This sequence comes from Limulus polyphemus, assembly GCF_000517525.1. Lineage (NCBI taxonomy): Eukaryota > Metazoa > Arthropoda > Merostomata > Xiphosura > Limulidae > Limulus > Limulus polyphemus. The sequence continues at coordinate 7,415 of NW_013671241.1, forward strand.
TAACGTCACGGTGGAAAACTCGACGTGTGTGGCCAATAAATAACGAAGGACAAAGCTATTTAACTTCCCGTTAAGCGAATTGTACCTACATCAACTCGAAATCAACTCGCTCATCGTGAACCCTCGACAAGATATCGAAGAAGTTCCAGACTAGAAAGAAGACTTTATATTGCTTGTAAGTTTGTGAAACTTTTGTTTATAAATCATTGTTTGTAATAATTGTTATTGTAAATTGTACTCTTGTG